>NC_037679.1:3924497-4010969 GCF_003255815.1 Theropithecus gelada
AAGAAGGGAAAGGAAGGGGATGGGAGGGGAGGGGAGGGAAGGAGGGAGGGAGGGAGGGAGGGGAAGAGGGGAAGGACAAAAGGAAGGAAGGAAGGAAGGAAGGAAGGAAGGAAGGAAGGAAGGAAGGAAGGAAGGAAGGAAGGAATTAAAGAAGAAAGAGAGAGAATCCTCGCCTTGTCTTGCATCATATACAATAATTAACCTAAAGTGGATTATAAGTTTACATGTAAAAGCTAAAACTATAAAACTTTTAGAATAAAAGTTTTGTGGCTTGGGTTAGGCAAAGATTTCTTAAGCAAAACACAAAACGCACATATATTAAAAGACAAAATTGAGAAATTATACTTCATCAAAATTAAAAACTTCTAGCTTTTTGAAAGATACCATCAAGAAAATGAAAAGTCAAGCTATAAAATAGGAGAAAATATTAAAGGACTTGTATTCAGATTATATAAATAACTCTTATAACTCAGTAGGACCAAAAAATTCAATTAAAAAAATAGGCAAAATATTTATTTTTTGTACTTTTTGTATTAATGCATAATAGATGTACATAGTTTTGAAGTACATGAGATAATTTAATACACTCATAGAATTTGTAAAGATCAAATAAGTGTATTGGGATATCCATCATCTTAAATATTTGCATTTTCTTTATATTAGAACCATCCAAATTATTCTCTTCTAGCTATTTTGAAATGTGCAATAGATTATTGTAAACTACAGTCACCCTACTGATCTATGTTAACACTAAGTCTTATTTCTTGTGTCCAATCATATATTTGTACCATTAATCAACTTCTCTTCATCCTCCCCTTCCTGCTAAACTTCCCAGCCTCTGATAAGAACCAATATAATCTCTGTCTTTATGAGATCCATTTTTTTTTAGCTCCATATATGAGTGACAACATGCGATATTCATCTTTTTGTGCTTGGCTGATTCTACTTCACATAATTACCTCCTATTTACTGAATATTATTACATACCTACATATACTACCTTTTCTTTATCCATTCATCCAGTGATAGACACTTAGTTCGATTCGTAGTTTGGCTACTGTGAATAGTGCTGAATGAGCATGGGAGTGCATATGCCTTTTTGATGTATTGATTTCCTTTCTCTTGGATAAATAAACAGTAGTGGAATTGCTGTATCATATGGCAGTTCTTTTTTAGTTTTTGTTTGTTTGCTTCCTTGTTTGTTTTAGCAATGAGGTTTCACTATATTCCCCAAGCTGATCTTGAACTCCTGGGCTTAAGCGAACTTCCTGCCTTGGCCTCCCAAAGTGCTGGGATTACAGGCGTCAGCTACCGCATCTGGCCCTTATTTTTGGTTTTTGAGAAACCTCCATACTTTTCTCGAAAGTGGCTGTAGTAATTTACATTTCCACCAAGAGTATACAAGGGTTCCCCTTTCTCCACATCCTCACCAGCATCCATTATTGTCTGTCTTTTTTATAAAAGCCGTTTTAACTGGGGGAAGATACCAATCTCATCAGAATTTTGCATTTATCTGGTGATTAGGGATGTTGAGCATTTTTTTTCATATACCTATTGGTCATTTGTGTCTTCTTTTGAGAAATGTCTGTTCAGACTTTTGCCCATTTTTTAATCAAATTATTTGGGTTTTGGGGGGATTATTGTGTGTGTGTGTGGTTGGGGGATTATTGTTGTTTTTGTTGTTGTTGTTTTCCTATTGAGTTGTTTGAGCCCCTTATATTCTGGTTATTAATCCCTTGTCAGATGGGTACTTTGCAAATATTTTCTCCCATTTTGTGGGTTGTTTCTTTCATTTTGTTGATTGTTTCCTTTGCTGTGCAGAAGATTTTTAGCTTGATGCAATCCCATTTGTCTAATTTTGCTTTGGTTGCCTGTGCTTTTGAGGTCTTACACAAAAACTCTTTGCTGAGACCAATATCCTGGAGCATTGGCCTAATGTTTTCTTCTGGTAGTTTCATGGTTTCAGTCTTAGAGTTAAGCCTTTAATCCATTTTGATATGATTTGATTTTTGTGTATGGTGAGAGATAGCAGTCTAGTTTCATTCTTCTGCATATAGTTACCCAGTTTTCCCAGAACCACTCATTGAAGACTGTCTTTTCCCCATTGTATGTTCTTGGCACCTTTGTTGAAGATGAATTGGCTCAAAATGTGTGAATCTATATCTGGGTACTCTACTTTGTTCCATTGGTCTATGTATCTGTTTCTATGCCAGTATCATGCTGATTTGGTTACTACAGCTTTGTAGCAAATTTTGAAGTCAGGTATTGTGATGCCTTTGGTTTTGTTCTTTTGGCTAAGGATTACTTTAGCTATTTGAGGTCTTTCATGGTTCTAAATAAATTTTAGGATTTTATTTCTAATTTTGTGACAAATGAACAGTTTTTGTTTTTTGGTTTTTGTTTTGTTTTGTTTTGTTTTTTGGAAGATAAACTACTTGACAAACCTTTACCTGGACTAAGAAAAAAAAAGAGAAGGCCCAAATAAATAAAATCAGAAATGAAAAGAGGGACATAACAAATTAGACAACAGAAATGCAAAGAATGATTAGAGACTATCACGAAAAACTGTACATCAACAAACTGGAAAACCTAAAAATAAAGAAAAAATATTAAAATTAAGAAGCAATATATCAAACTGGGAATGATTAAGTATGATATAAAAAGGAATAGTAAGCAGGATAAAATAATTTTATAGCAAAAGTGCCTTTCCATACAAATCATATTCTTATTCACAATAGGAAGTATAAGAGATGCCCTATTTGGAATACGGGAGGGGATTAGGTTTTAGTCAACTTTCTTTGTATTCACCAAAGAATGTTGTATGAATGTGGAATCATTTTTAAAACTATGCTAAAATAAATAAATAAGTAAAATAAGAGAAGTATTGCTTCAAACACAGTTCTAAAAGCAACATAGCAAAAAGAAATGAGCTTGGAACTTAGGAGCTCTGGGGTCGAGTCCCTGTCCCTGCTTTCCTAAGCTAGACACAAATTTCCTGCACCTGTTATCAGAGTTGCATAATAACTAATGCTATCTATCCAAGGACTGCTGGGGGTCAAGTCTACATTGCCATGCTGTATGACATGAATGCTAGTTCTTCCTGTTGCTGTGACCTTAAACTATGACACATCAGGACTGGCCTATTTTTATCACTCCCTCTTTGTGAGGCCATTATCAACATGCAAAATAATGGTAATTTAAATCAGTCCATATGAATAGGCAAGGAAAAGAGAACTGGAAATGTAATTAAGGTTTAACAAACAGCACTTTAAGAGAACCAAAAATGTGAATAAGCTTTACCAAATAGCACTATTGACCTTTACTGGTTAGAAAAATATATATAGCATTCCGGGCACAGGACTGACTTGTTGGTTTATCATATGCATTAATCTCCAAGCGCCATGAGTCATCAGTTCAAAAGCTTATCCCGCCATGCAACCCTTATTTTTAACTGCCAATAGACAAGCAGAGTGAGCATTGGCTGCTTTTTCAATACACTAAGGTACTGAACGTTCATCTGAATAGAATGAAGCATCCACATGGACCCAGCTGGTGAGCTGGCTTCTGGCCCTGTTTAAGGTTTTCTATTAAAGGATAGGGCTTTGCCTGTCATTAGGGGACAAGTGACCCTTACGTGAAAGGCTAAACACCAGAATATTCTTAGTGATATCCAGAAATCAGCTTTACTTATATCAGATTTTTTTCTCTTCATCCTGTAAACTTAAATCCAGAAACAATAAATTTAGAAGTCATTAAAAATTTCATTTTCAAAGGGAGATTTTTATTTTATTCTGCCTCCGCTACCACCAAAACTAATTCTCTTTTTCTAAGGCTATATGTAGTCCACACCTTAAAGAAAATTTATTAAGTTCAGTCCTCAGGATACAATAATTCAAAATCCTTCCTGACTCATCACATAATTATTGCTAGTGCTCAGCTACTGCCATTAGAATCTTGTTTTTGATGAACATGTAGTTGCTAGATGGAAAACTTAGGCCAGGTTTCCCAAATGCACATCTTGAGAACAGGGATAAGTTTATGTTAGTATCTAAAAAGGCTGGCGGGGATCCAGATTCAGCATTAGTTTAGCCAAAGTGTCCGTTCACATGTATCATTCAGTCTTCTGACAGGAATAAACGGCCCTAGAGTTCTGTCACTCTGCCAGAGCCTCCCTCTATCTCCAGCTTTACAGTCTTGGCCAAAGGCTGGAGCTGAGAATGCAAACATAAAGAAAGAGCTGCTGAGTGAGCAGGTAAATAAATGTGGGAGTGGCACAGGTGCTGTTCAGGTCTTCCTCATCCTTTCCCTATACAGGCTTAGTATTAGTATTCACAGCGCTAAGTACAGAACTTGCCAGGAAGACTGGCCATCATTTAGGATCATGTAATAGAAAAGCATGCAAAGTTCTCATTTTGCAAACCATGACACAGACAAGTCAAGTAATTTGTTCAAAATCATGCAACTAATTAATTTCAGAGTAGCTCTTAAGCTTTGTTTTCCAGCTTTATTCATTTATTCAAGAGGTATTTGTGGAGGTGACTCCAGAGTTGATTCTCTAAACCCCTTCTCTATAGCTGTCTCCTTTAAAAGTTGTTAGAAAACTTAATCTAGTGAATTCTAGTCTTAGTCAATTGCTTCTGTTTTTTTCAGGTCACCTCCAGTTTAAAATCAGTTCAAAATTTTCTCCCTCCATATCATTGCCCCCAAGGGTTCTTACATTTATTTTTCTTTATTTTACCCTCCCTTCCTTCCTTCCTTCCTTCCTTCCTTCCTTCCTTCCTTCCTTCCTTCCTTCCTTCCTTCCTTCCTTCCTTTCTTTCTTTCTTTCTTTCTTTCTTTCTTTCTTTCTTTCTTTCTTTCTTTCTTTCTTTCTTTCTTTCTTTCTTTCTTTCTTTCTCTTTCGATAGAGTCTCACTCTGTCACCCAGGCTGGAGTGCAATGGTACCATCTTGGCTCACTGCAATCTCCACTTCCCAGATTCAAGCGATTCTCCCACCTCAGCCTCCTGAGTAGCTGGGATTACAGGCATCCGCCATCGTGCCAGACTAATTTTTGCATTTCTTTAGAGATGGGGTTTCATCATGTTAGCAAGGCTGGTCTTGAACTCCTGACCTCAGTTTATCTAACCGCCTCGGCATCCCCAAGTACTAGGACTACAGGCATAAGCCACTGCACCCAGCAGGGTTCATACATTTCATTTTGAGAATAGTGGAAAAGGCACTTTCTCTGTTGCCGCCCCTCCGGGTTAAGATATGCTACTGGTGTCCAAATTACCCCCTACTATTTGGTCATCTGCCCCCTTCTGAAGTGTCCCTCACTCAGAGGACACCATACTTGTTCTCCATGCCCTGCCATTATGGCTACAACTTTTTGAGTTTACTAGGCCTGCCAGCTATCCAAATAATTTCAAATAGACTGGCACCCAGAAGAGAGGTCTGGATTATCCCAGAGATGATAACTAAGGCCATGGGAGCAGATCCTGCTAAAACTCTCCACACCACAATCCCTAGGAGATTCATATGCAATATGCACCTTCTAATAATGTTCTTGTAGTTCTCCTGCAGGATGTCTCCATAAAGGGTCCTCTGCTCTCAGCTCAGACACTACCACTGCTGGAGCTCAGGCCCAATGGGGCCATGTCCCTTAAAAGTTAAGATCTTTCATATTATTGTTGTTGTTGTATTATTGAATTTTTATTCATTCTTAATTTTTAAAGTGGTTAGATGTTATTCTCTTTAAATTTTTTCTCTTTATTTCGAACACTGATTTTTTTTCCTCTTGTGGGTCATGATTCTGTATAGAAAAGGGATTTTTCTACCTTTCCCCCTAGACTGAAAGCTCCACTGTAAGAACAGAGCTTGTGCCTACCTTAGTCATATGATTAAGAGCCAAGCACAACACCAGGCAGAAAATTGGAGCTCAATGCATGCATATTTGTTTAATCAAGTTGAAATGGAATCTCCTCTCTCTCTCCTCTTATTTAATTGTGTAGAATATGATTCCATCCCCTGCCTTGAGAAGATCTCAGAACAATATGTTTTGCTAATTATGCAAATATATTTATCAAATATATGGGTAAAGTAGCCTATAATTTAAAGACTGAGGACTTGTTTTCAAACACATCACAGTAATGAAATGAGCCTATTCCAACAGTATATTCATGGTACTATGGTTTCCTTTCTAAGCCTGGTGATTGTTTCACACCAGGCAAGACATCTGGTGAAGTTGAGAGGCTGTCACCCAGCTGAGAGAATATGTGTATGGTTGGAAGTAGAATTTCCTTACGTCTTTTTAAAGATATCAGCATTTGAAAATGAAATCATTATGTGAGGATCAATCTATGAAGATGCATGAGTGAACAGTTTACTGGGATGACTTGAGTAGATGTAGAAATGTCATTAGAATGACAGAGAGCATCCCAGGCTTCTACTTCCAACTATGCCACTGTCCAACTGAACAGGTCAAAGAATCTTCTCCATCAACACCACCATGCTACTAGCATCATGATTATCATAATAACACCTAACCTATACAAAGTGCCTACCAGCTTTCAAGCCCTGTGCTTAAATGTTTTCATGGATCATTTCCTTTAAACAGTAATCAAAAATAGCCCTATAAGGTAAATCTTCTTTTTCTTATCAAACTATTACCAATGAAGAAATCAAATTCAACATTAGTAAGGAGCACAATTGAGCTTTGCATTTATTTTAACAATCTGATTCCAAGACCCAAACTATTAAAAAAAAATCATAATCCTACAGAGGATGTTATTTAAACTCATTTAGAAATTCACATATCAAAGAAACTGTGATTCATAATACTCTATCAGTCCACATAGTCGTTTCCTAGGGCTGCCATAACAAATTTCCACAAACTAGGTGGCTTAACACAACAGAAATGTATTCTCTTACAATTCTGGAGGTTAGAAGCCTGAAATCAGGTAATGGTAGAGTCACGCTCTCTGTGAAGCCCCTAGAGAAGGATCCTTACTTGCCTCTTCCTGTCTCTGGCAGACCCAGGAATTTCCTGGTTTATGGCAGCAGAATTCCAATCTCTGACTCCATGACCCAAATTCTTTTTTTTTTTTTTTTTTTTTTTTTTTTGAGACGGAGTCTGGCTCTGTCGCCCAGCCTGGAGTGCAGTGGCCGGATCTCAGCTCACTGCAAGCTCCGCCTCCCGGGTTTACGCCATTCTCCTGCCTCAGCCTCCCGAGTAGCTGGGACTACAGGCGCCCGCCACCTCGCCCGGCTAGTTTTTTTGTATTTTTTAGTAGAGACGGGGTTTCACCGTGTTAGCCAGGATGGTCTCGATCTCCTGACCTCGTGATCCGCCCGTCTCGGCCTCCCAAAGTGCTGGGATTACAGGCTTGAGCCACCGCGCCCGGCGACCCAAATTCTTAATCAGTTCTTTCTATAGAACACTTTGAGCCTCAGTTTTCTCTCCAATTTTCTCTATCAGGTATTAAGTTAAATACATCAAGTCCTTTTCAATTCTGAAATGTCATTATTCTAAATAAAACATAGCCAAATTAACCCTTAACATATTTAGAAATATATATAATCACATAATCATGATTTTGCCAATAATAATTTCACATATAGGATCAGCCCTCACTTAACTAACAAGTGTTAACATTATTTTAAACACAGCTAAATTAAGTATTTCTGGGATCTACTTGGGATCTCTCTACCACTCAGAGAGGGTAGAGGGAGAGTTTGTGGCTTCCACATTGCATATCAGGAGTAACTGCAGAGCAGGCACCTGTTCTGTCTTAAACCAGACTGACTACAGGATTTGATGTTAGCTGTGTTCCTGTGCCCAGTACCTAAGAAAGCATGACAGATGGGGTGCCCCAAGCCTTCTAATTTTGAATGTCCATGTAGCATCCTAAATAATGAGAATAAGAGCTATCACTGAAGAGTTTTCTTCCTGTCCCTAGGACAGTATCCAAAACCCTAAACTTGGCCTACAGAAGTGCTTTCCCAAACCATCTGTGGCAACAGACTAATTCTTTTAAAATCCCTAATCCATTGTGAATCAACAGATTAAGGATTTTTAAATTTATGTTCATAAAGTATAATAAAATTAAATTCTAGAAAAATACATGAAAAAGACATACAAACTCAACAGACCTAAAATTGCATTTCAATACATCTACTTAGAACAAATATAACAGGAAAAAAATAGAGAAATTCTACACATTGTTCAATGAAAGTTTGTATTTAGGAGATTAAAATGGAGAATTGCTAATTATGTTCATAAGTTTTGTCATCCATAATCATAAAAAACAAAAAGTTATAAAGCAAGTCCCTGTATTAAATTACTTTACACACTTTGAATGAACATCACGTATATCAATAGTTGAGTTTGTTTTTCTGCTTGTTAACTTACCTAGGTTGGCTTGATGACAGTGTTACTCTCAGGGGATAACATACATCTATGTTTTCTTCTATTAATAATAACAATAGAGAAACCTGTCTCACATAGCAAATTGACAGAAATGGAAGAAAAGAAATGACAGCAAGCTCAGGATATTTGTTTTAAATTTTTATCTAAAGCGAGGTAAGTGATGCTGTATTTTCAAACTCCATCTTTAATCTTGCATCATTAACCAGTTACAATAATTTATTCTGTAAAGCCATGATTACATGTATATTACCTTTCAAAAATTGAGAAGGATGCTGAATCCACTATTTTCTCATGCATGCATCTTGTTTTGATAAAAAGTAAAATTCTAAACATTCTATCAGAGCTATAAGGAACTCAATGATATGTCTCACAGATGTGCAATGCCAAGATCATAAATTATCTCATCAATAAATTTTGTTAAATTATGCAACATGTCATAACAATTTATAAAGGTATTCTTCCCTGCTTCTAACTCTCAATTTTACCCTTCAGTTCTACCTATTATTGAAAAATATTTTGCATTCCTTCTTTGCATCCATATATTTAGATGATAGAAAACATCAAAGATACAAGATATATACATGCTGCCCAATTCACAACTTGAGAATGTTGGGATAAAACTGATTTCTTATCTTGTAGAGAGACCAAGAGTTTCTTCGGTGATTCAAACATTCTCAATAGAATGTTCTCCCTTTATATGCATCATAACTTAGTATGCGACAAGTCGCTTGTGATTAGCTTTTGTAACATTCATATTATGACATAAAAAAGAGAAGTGTGTAGGATTTAACACATTTGATTAGCTGGAGTTGGCCAGGACAAAAAGACAGGAAGTAGAGATTCTAGAGAGAAGCCCGATGGAGAAAGGAAATCTTCTCCTTCAGCCTTTCCCTTCGACACTTAGAGAACTCTGCAGGCTGGATTTTTGCTGTGGTGCCAGAAGAGCATCTATTTCCCAGGGTGAGTGAGTGTCAGCTCTAATCAAATGATTATATGATGAGATAACAACAATTTAGTAAGGAGCCATTAGTTTAATTAAAAGGAACAAAACGCAAGAGTTGAAATGCAAAGAGAAAATCTCAATTTGGATCTAAGATTTATATTTATCTTAGCTTTATTTAAATTCATTTTTCATTTTCTCATTCTATTTATATAGTAGATTGGTATTCATACTGATGATTAAATAAAAAAAATACATTTTCACAGATAAATGTAAATCATAATTTAGTTTAAATGCCATTACAAACACATGGAGGAACCTTTGGTTAAGTGATTGTGACCATCTCATGTAGCTGAATTAGAAGCCCTGAAGTCATAGTTCTCAAAAGTTTCTAACTCATGTTTCCATTATAAACATTACCCCAAGGAGATTCTAATTTGTATCCACATGAATAAGATTTCTGTTGAGGATTTTTTCCTGCATTTATATTATGAAATCATATATCACCCCCTAACTTTAATTAGATATTACCACTACCACCACCTCGGGGCACATCCTTCCACCTTGAGATTCACAGCCTAAAGAAATCATTTCTTTCTTTAGTGGCATTACATCAACAACACAAATAAAGATGGAGTGCATAACTGGATTATATTATCATCTAACACATTTACACTGATAAACACTCAATTTAACAGTAAGCCATAATTATATACATTTGTAAATAAAACATATTTTGCTATGTTTGGTTTTATAACATGCTATATTCTGATTATTTAGACTAAGAAAAATAAAGCATTTAGTGTGTTATGAAGGAAGACAAAAAGCAAAAAGTCCGAGATTTCCACATAGGTCAAAGTAATTAAAATAGTGATCATTCAGTAAGACAGGAAGAGGGGCTATCAGAGAAGGTCTCAGTGTGGCTAAATTAAATTAGAAAGCAAGGAGATGTCATTTTTTTAAAGTCTAAAAGTTGTGCCACTTTATAAAAATCATCCAACTAAGCAATTCTTGATGGTTGCTAAATATACATGCTGGTGTAAGCTAATATGAAATACATAGCAAAGTTTAAAAAAAGAAGAAAATGTATATTTTAGTTCAAGATATCCAGCTGAGGTAAGCTCTATAGGCTTCCTTAAATAGCTAATGGGAAATTTCTAACATCTCCAACTATTAGTTGAGTGTCCTTTGTTAATAAATGAAAGCTACTAACATTATTTTTCAGATTTAATTAAAATAAACTAACATTTCTTAAAGGAAATCTGTGGCCAAGGTATACACAGGAGTACTGACAGCTAAAGTGGTGTATATTTCTAAGGGCATATGCCCTTAAGGAACATATAAACTGGTCTTGAAGATATATATGTATACATATGAAAAGTATTGGGTAAAGCAACATGTAATTGATTTTATAAGAAAAATATCACTTAATGTACTAGATGAGCACAAAAGCAATAGATTAACTAAGTGGAAGACCAGAGAAATTTTCAGAGGAGGGAGTGTTTGCCCTCCTCTGTGAAATATGTTTATTTTTAAAGGGCAGATGAGGAATATTTCAAATGGATGACACACCAGAAGCAAAAGTTTTCTCCCTGTCTAAAGAATGAAAGCCTACTTTAGATGCATGAGATGGACAAGTGGAAGATAAGGATGGACAGGTAAGAGAAGCCCTCAGTTGTGAAAGCTACAGTGATTCTGGACTTTATTTTGAAGATAATAGGAAAGCAATGAAGGTTTTTAAGCACAGGAGTGACTCAATTGAAGGAGAACTTTAAAATATGTGGTAGCCTTTTGTGCAAATAAATACTAAATCTGCTGGTACTATTGACATGTTTTCATTAAAAGGCCCTCTATACAGTGCTGGTTAAGAGCAAATGTTAAAAAGAAGCTGTGATTCTCTCAAATTTAACAAGATGACTATCAGCCATAATCACCTACTGAGGTTAGTAGAATACCTGTCAGTGTTGCCAGAAAACAGAACACAATGCAGAAACTGATCATAACATTCTTGGAAACCACAGAAAACTAATGAAGGTTCGTACTTAAAAATAAGACATGGGAAAGAGGAGTGTGTTCTAATGTTAAAATTTAGTATCTTGGATTCCCCAGTAAGATGGCCCAATAGGAACAGCTCCGGTCTGCAGCTCCCAGCAAGACCAACGCAGAAGGCGGGTGATATCTGCATTTCCAACTGAGGTGCCCAATTCATCTCATTGGGACTGGTGAGACAGGCAGTGCGGCCCACGGAGGGCAAGGAGAAGCAAAGTGGGGCATCGCCTCACCAAGGAAGCCCAAGGGGTTGGGGAACTCCCTCCCCTAGTCAAGGGAAGCCGTGAGGGACTGTGCTGTAAGGGACAGTGCTATCCAGCCCAGATACTATGCTTTCCCAAGGTCTTCACAACTGGCAGACCAGGAGATTCCCTCAGGTGCCTACACCACCAGGGCCCTGGCTTTCAAGCACAAAACTGGGCAGCCATTTGGGCAGAAACTGAGCTAGCTGCAGTTTGTTTCATACACCAGTGGTGCCTGGAATGCCAGTGACACGGAACTGTTTACTCCCCTGGAAAAGGAGCTGAAGCCAGTGAGCCAAGTGGTCTTGCTCAGAGGCCCCGACAGAGCCTAACAAGCTAAGATCCACTGGTTTGAAAGTCTTGCTGCCAGCACAGCAGTCTGAAGCCAACCTGGGAAGCTCGAGTGTGGTGGGGGGAGGGGTGTCCACCGTTACTTAGGTTTCAGTAGGCACTTTTCCCCTCACAGTATAAACAAGCTGCTGAGAACTTCAGACTGGGCAAAGCCTACCAAAGTGCTGCAGAGTCTCTGTATCCAGACTACCACTTTAGATTCTGGGCAGGGTATCTCTGAAAGTCAGCAGCCCCGGTCAGGGGCTTATAGAAAAAACTCCCATCTCCCTGGGACAGAGAACCTGGGAGAAGGGGTAGCTGTGGGTGCAGCTTCAGCAGACTTAAACATTCCTGCCTGCTGGCTCTGAAGAGAGCAGCAGATCTCCCAGCACAGCGCTCAAGCTCTGCTAAGGGACAGACGGCCTCCTCAAGTGGGTTCCTGATCCTTGTGCCTCCTGATGGAGAGACACCTCCCAGCAGGAGTCGACAGACGCCTCATACAGGAGAGCTCTGGCTGGCATCTGGCGGGTGACTGTCTGGAATGAAGCTTCCAGAGGAAGCAGCAAGCAGCAATGTCTGCTGTTCTGCAGACTCCGCTGATGATACCCAGGGAAACAGGATATGGAGAGAACATCCAGCAAACTCCAGCAGACCTGCAGAAGAGGGTCCTGACTGTTAGAAGGAAAACTAACAAACAGAAAGCAATAGCATCAACATTAACAAAAAGAACACCCATGCAAAAACCCCATCCAAAGGTCACCAACATCAAAGACCAAAGGTAGATAAATCCATGAAGATGAGGAAAAACAAGCGCAAAAAGCTGAAAATTCCAAAAACCAGAATGACTCTTCTTCTCCAAAGGATCACAATTTCTCGCCAGCAAGGGAACAAAACAAAATGGAGAATGAATTTGAAAAATTGACAGAAGTGGGTTTCAGAAGGTGGGTAATAATAAACTCCTCCGAGCTAAAGGAGTATGATCTAACTCAATGCAAGGAAGCTAAGAACCTTGATAAAAGGTTAAAGGAACTGCTAATTAGAATAAGCAGTTGAGAGAAGAACATAAGTGACCTAATGGAGCTGAAAAAACACAGCATGAGAACTTCATGAAACATACACAAGTATCAATAGCCGAATTGGTCAAGTGGAAGAAAGGATATCAGAGATTGAAGATCCACTTAATGAAATAAAGTATGAAGACAAAGTACCTGAAAGTGACAGGGAGAACAGAACCAAGTTAAAAAACATGCTTCAGGATATTATCCAGGAGAACTTCGCCAATCTAGCAAGATAGGTCAACATTCAAATTCAGGAAATACAGAGAACATCATAATGATACTCCTTGAAAAGAGCAACCCAAAGACACATAATTGTCAGATTCACCAACGTTAAAATGAAGGAAAAAATGTTAACAGCAGCCACACAGAAATGTCAGGTTACCCACAAAGGGAAGCACATCAGACATACAGAGAATATCTCTGCAGAAACCCTACAAGCCAGAAGAGAGTGAGGACCAATATTCAACATTCTGAAAGAAAAGAATTTTCCACCCAGAATTTCATATCCAGCCTAACTAAGCTTCATAATAGGAGGAATAAAATCCTTTACAGACAAGCAAATGCTAAGAGATTCTGTCACCACCAGGCCTGCCTTAGAAGAGCTTCTGAAGTAAACACTAAATATGGAAAGGAAAAACTGGTACCAACCACTGCAAAAACAGCAAAATGTAAAGACCAATGACACTATGAAGAAACTGCATCAACTAATGGGCAAAATAACCAGCTAGCATCAAAATGACAGGATCAAATTTACACATAACAATATTACCCTTAAATGTAAACGGGCTAAATGCCCCAGTTAAAAGACACAGACTGGCAAATTGGATAAAGAGTCAAGACCCATTGGTGTGCTATATTCAGGAGACCCATCTCATGTGCAAGGACACACGCAGGCTCAAAATAAAGGAATGGAGGAAGATTTACCAAGCAAATGGGAAGCAAACAAAAGCAGAGGTTGCAATTTTAGTCTCTGATAAAACAGACTTTAAGCCAACAGAGATTAAAAAACACAAAAAAAGGGCATTACATAATGGTAAAGGGATCAATGCAACAAGAAGAGATAACTATCCTAAATATATATGCACCCAACACAGGAGCAGCCAGATTTGTAAAGCAAGTTCTTAGAGACCTACAAAGAGACTTAGACTCCCACACAATAATAGTGGGAGACTGTAACACCCCACTGTCAATATTAGACAGATCAATGAGACAGAAAATTCACAAGGATATTCAGTACTTGAACTCAGCTCAGGACCAAGCAGACCTAATGGACATCTACCGAACTCTCCACTGCACATCAATAGAATATACATTCTTCTCAGCACCATATTGCACTTATTCTAAAATTGACCACATAATTGGAAGTAAAACACTCCTGAGAAAATGCAAAAGAATGGAAATCATGACAAACAGTCTCTCAGACCATGGTGCAATGAAATTAGAACTCAGGAGTAAGAAACTCGCTCAAAATTGCACAACTACACGGAAACTGAACAACCTGCTCCTGGATGACTACTGGTTAAATAACAAAATTAAGGCAGAAATAAAGAAGTTATTTGAAACTAACGAGAGCGAAGATACAATGTACCAGAATCTCTGGGATACAACTAAAGCAGTGTTTAGAGGGAAATTTATAGCACTAAATGCCCACAAGAGAAAGTGGGAAAGATCTAAAATCAACGCCCTAACTTCACAGTTAAAAGAACAAAAGCAGCAAGAGAAAACAAATTAAAAAGCTAGCAAACACTTTTGAAGGCCAAGCGGGGTGGATCACAAGGTCAAGAGATTGAGACCATCCTGGCCAACATGGTGAAATCTCATCTCTACTAAAAATACAAAAATTGGCTGGGTGTGATGGCATGTGCCTGTAGTCCCAGCTACTCTGGAGGTTGAGGCAGGAGAATTGTTTAAACCCAGGAGACAGAGGTTACAGTGAGTCCAGAACACGCCACTGCACTCCAGCCTGGCAACAGAGCAAGACACTGTCCAAACAAAACAAAACAAAACAAAACAAAAAAACTACCAGAAGACAAGAAATAAGTAAGATCAGAGCAGAACTGAAGGAGATAGAGACATGAAAAACCCTTCAAAAAAATCAATGAATCCAGGAGCTGGTTTTTTTAAAAAGATTAACAAAATAGATAGACCACTAGTCAGACTAATAAAGAAGAAAGAAGAATCAAATAGACACAATAAAAAGTATAAAGGGGTATCACCACTGATTCCATAGAAATACAAACTACCACCAGAGAATACTATAAATACCTCTACACAAATAAATTAAAAATCTAGAAGAAATGGATAAATTCCTGGACACATACACCCTCCTAAGAGTAAACCAGGAAGAAGTCGAATCCCTGAATAGACCAATAAAAAGTTCTAAAATTGAGGCAGTAATTAATAGCCTACAAACCAAAAACACCCTAGAACTAGATGGATTCACTGCTGAATTCTACCAGAGGTACAAAGAGGAGCTGGTACCATTCCTTATAAAACTATTCCAAACAACAGAAAAAGACGAACTCCTCTGTAACTCATTTTATGAGACCAGCATCATCTTGGTACCAAAACCTGGCAGAGACACACACACACAAAAGATTATTTCAGGTCAACATTCTTGATGGACATTGATGCGAAAATCCTTAATAAAATACTGGCAAACTGAATCCAGCAGCACATCAAAAGGCTTATCCGGCATGATCAAGTCAGTTTCATCCCTGGGATGCAAGGCTGGTTCAACATACACAAATCAATAAACGGAATCCATCACATAAACAGAACCAATGACAAAAACCACATGACTATCTCAATAGATCCAGAAAAGGCCTTCAATAAAATTCAACACCCCTTCATGCTAAAAACACTCAATAAACTAGGTATTGATGGAACATATTTCAAAATAATAAGAGCTATTTATTACAAACCCACAGCCAATATCATACTGAATGGGCAAAAGCTGGAAGCATTCCCTTTGAAAACTGGCACAAGGGACAAGGAAGCCCTCTCTCACCACTCCAATTCAACATAGTATTGAAAGTTCTGACCAGGGAAATCAGGCAAGAGAAAGAAATAAAGGGTGTTCAAATAGGAAAAGAGGAAGTCAAATTGTCTCTGTTTGCAGATGATATGAATGTACATTTAGAAAACCCCATTGTCTCAGCCCAAAAACTCCTTGAGCTGATAAGCAACTTCAGCAAATTCTCAAAATACAAAATCAATGTGCAAAAATCACAAACATTCCTATACACCAATAATAGACAAACAGAGACCCAAATCATGAGTGAACTCCCATCCACAATCGCTACAAAGAGAATGAAACACCTAGGAATACAACTTATGAGGGATGCGAAGGACCTCTTCAAGGAGAGCTACAAATCACTGTTCAAGGAAATAATAGAAGACACAAACAAATGGAAAAAACATTCCATGCTCATGGATAGGAAGAACCAATATCATGAAAATGGCCATACTGCCCAAAGTAATGTATAGATTCAATGCTATTCCCATCAAGCTACCATTGACTTTCTTCACAGAATTAGAAAAAACTACTTTAAATTTCATATGGAACCAAAAAAGAGTCCATATAGCCAAGACAATTCTAAGCAAAAAGACCAGAGCTGGAGGCATCATGCTGACTGACTTCAAACTATACTACAAGACTACAGTAACCAAAACAGCATGGTACTGGTACCCAAACAGAGAGATAGACCAATGGAACAGAACACAGGCCTCAGAAATAACACCACACATCTACAACCATCTGATCTTTCACAAACCTGAGAAAAACAAGCAATGGGGAAAGGATTCCCTATTAAATAAATGGTGTTGGGAAAACTGGCTAGCCATAAGCAAAAAACTAAAACTGTACCCCTTCCATATACCTTATACAAAAATTAACTCAGGATGGATTAAAGATTTAAACATAAGACCTAAAACCATAAAAACCCTAGAAGAAAATATAGGCAATACCATTCAGGACATAGGCATGGGCAAAGACTTCATGACTAAAACACCAAAAGCAATGGCGACAAAAGCCACAATTAACAAATGGGATATAATTAAAATAGAGAGCTTCTGCACAGCAAAAGAAACTATCATCAGATTGAACAGGCAATCTACAGAATGGGAGTAAATTTTTGCAGTCTATCCAGTGGGGCTAATATCCAGAAGCTACAAGGAACTTAAACAATTTACAAGAAAAAAAAAAAAACACCATAAAAAAGTGGGCAAAGGATATGAACAGACACTTCTCAAAAGAAGACATTTATGTGGCCAAAAAACATATTTTAAAAAGCTCATCATCACTGGTCATTAGAGAAATGCAAATCAAAACCACAATGAGATACCATCTCATGCCAGTTAGAATGGCGATCATTAAAAAGTCACAAAACAACAGATGCTGGAGAGGATGTGGGGAAATAAGAATGCTTTTTCACTGTTGGTGGGAGTGTAAATTAGTTCAACCATTGTGGAAAACAATGTGGTGATTCCTCAAGGACCTGTAACTAGAAATACCATTTGACACCATTTGACCCAGAAATCCCATTACCAGTTATATACCCAAAGGATTATAAATCATTCTGCTATAAAGACACATGCACACATATGTTTACTGCAGCACTATTCACAATAGCAAAGACTTGGAACCAACCCAAATGTCCATCAGCAATAGACTGGATAAAGAAAATGTGGCACATAAACACTGTAGAATACTATGCAGCCATAAAGAAGAATGAGTTCATGTCCTTTGCAGGGACATGGATGAAGCTGGAAACCATCATTCTCAGCAAACTAACACAGGAACAGAAAATCAAACACTGCATGTTCTCACTCATAAGTGGGATTTGAACAATGAGAACATATGGGCACAGGGAGGGGAACATCACACACTGGGGCCTGTCGAGGGGTAGGGGAAAGGGGAGGGATAGCATTAGGAGAAATAACTAATGTAGATGATGGGTTCATAGGTGCAGCAAACCACCATGGCACATGTATACCTATGTAACAAACCTGCACGTTCTGCACATGTATCCCAAACTTAAAGTATAATAAAAGTAAACTAATTAAATTAAATTTTTAAAAACTTAGCTTTAAAATCTAGACAAATTAATATGTATGGCCAGGAACACTTAAAACAAATCTATTAAATGTCTATGACTCTTTTGGACCACAAACTTATAAAGATAGCAAATTAAAATAATAAATTTATTTTAGAAAAACTTATGTTACTTCATTGCATTAAACATCTGAAATAAAATAAATGGGAAAAGGCTAGATCAGACATTGTAATAGATATAATGCTATATGCTCAACACATCCCATTTTATTTTATTCTAAGAATACACTTTCCACTCCACTTGTTTGGGTAAAGCCCTCAACTAACTTATAGCTAAAGGAATATGTGTAGAAGTGATACTCAATGCTTCCAGGTCTGGCTCCTAAAACTTCCATATTCTGTCTCTCTTTTCTTGCCTGCTGAACAGATACAAAGATATCCAGTGGAATGCTAGAAAGCCCTTGAAGATCAAAAAACAAAACACAATGAAAGCCACATGATGGAAGGAGGTTCAAGTCCCTGAATGACTGTGAAAAAGAAAGGCCTTCCTCTTACCTCCCAGTTACCCTCATTGAATTATGACATGAGCTAGAAATAAGAGCTACTGAGATTTGAGATTAGTTGTTATAGCAGTTAGCCCACCCTAACTAATATGGGCTCCTAAAACTCCATGCATATTTAAAATCAAATGTTACACAATTTATTTTCTAATCCTCCTCAAAGCATTTCATTAAAACTTTATGCTGCAAATATAATCAAATTAATTTTTAGTACACTAAAAAGTACAGTTGAAGATAAACGGCTTAAGGGAATGAGATAGGGTCATTAATCACTACATTTTGCAAAAAAAAAAAAAAAAAAAAAAAAAAAAAGTGGCCTGATGGTTCATTAGGGATTCGGTTATTCTATCATAATTTCCCCAGTGGGCATTGTCCAGTGAGAGTTAAACAGTTTTAAGCAGAGACAAAAGTAACCTGAACACCAATGACTGGACCAAATTTTCTTCAACTTTATAAGATTAAAAAAAAAAAAACAACTTCTGTATCAGAGTTCCAATGATGTAGATGCTCTCTTACATGGATTATCTTATTTGAAAATCTAAAATACAATGAGCATTTCTTTGAGCATCATGTCAGTGCTTAAAAATTTGGATTTGCAAGAATTTCAGATTTCAGATTTTCAGATTGGGTATCTCAGCCTGTACTTTCATAACAGTTTATTTTTATATTTTCCTGTATTTTCTTTATTTCTTCTTCTAAAGTATGTGTGTTGTAAGCTGGCATTTTATTTAATTATATTTTATAATTTCTATTTTATGTGGTGTGTTTATACTTATAGATTTCCCCTTTTGATGTTTTTTACTGTTCCAAGCATAAGTTCTTATAACTGTTTATAAATCTTATATGAGATGACTCTAATTTCTGAATATATTTCTTCTATAAGACATGTGTTCTTTCATTAGTAAAGATTTTTAAAGTGAGTTTTCACTAAGACCAGAATGATCCAGCAAAAACATAAGCATTGAAAAATGGATAAAAATTGATGAATATAAATTCCTTCATTAATATCTGGTTATCCAAGCACTGAGGGATCCTTAATGTCTCTTCCCAAATTATTTTTTAAGATACACTGAATTATTTTGTATCCTCTCTGGCCCATATCAAGATCAGATGTTCATACAACCTGCAAATAAATCATCCACCATCTGACTAGTTCTCACAGGCCCATAGTGGGCCCTTTGGTCTGAATCCTATAAAAATATTTTTCTTCAGTATGACCATTATATACATATTCATTTAATTAATGTTTAATGAAGGTCTACTATACAACAGACACTATTAATATATTAATTTAAAAAAAGACAAAAATTGCTACCCTCTGAGAGTCTAGGGGAAAAACAGGGAATAAATAATAAACTAAATTGTCTATAATTAATTACATAGTATTCTAGATGGTAATACGTGCCATGGAAATAATACAATAGGAAAGAAAAATGTGAAGATTATACAGAGGTTAACTTTTAAAATAGGGTGTTTAGTAATGGTCTCACAAAGATTGGCATTAAAATCAAGACCTGAAGGAGGCAAGGAGGTGAGCTATGATGATATCTTAGGGAAGAGGGTTTCTAGGCAGAGGCAACAGCAAAAGCCTTGAGGTGGGAATGTTCTAGGCAAACTTGAGAAACACAAGGAATTAGTGTGCCTGGAGAAGCAGTAGTACGATTGGGGATAGGAAGAGAGTAAGAGGAAATGAGGTTAAATTACGTGAGTTTTATGAGTCACTCTAAGAAATTTGGGTTTTCTTTAAGTGAAATGAAATGTCACAGAAGAACTTTAAACACATGAATGATATTATATGAAATATTTAAAACTCTTAATTCTGGCTGGTATGTTAACAATTACTGAAGGAGTAAAGGGTAGAGCAGTTAGAAAGTTACTGCAATAATCCAGGTTAAAAATGATGATGGCTCAAACCAGGGTAAGACTGAGTAGATACGGTGAGAAGTGGTGAGGTTCTGGACTTACACTGAATTTAGAGTAGATAGGATCTACTGCCAGACTGGAATTGAGATACGAGATAAAAAGATGAATAAAGGAGAACTCAAAGATTTTTTTACCTGAATAACTTAAAGAACAAAATTCGAATTCACTGAGATGAAAAAACTAGAGGAAGAGATGGAGAAAAGAAGCAGTAATCAGAAGGTAAGTCCGGGACATACTAACCTTGGGATGACTATTAAGATGTCCAGATAGAAATACTAATCTGGCAGCTGGAGTTAAATGACTGGGATTTAAAGGAAAGAAACACATAAGAAATATATATATACATGTGACTCATAAGTATATAGATGTCTCTTAAAGCTATAATATGGTTTGCCTGTGTTCCCAGCCAAATCTCATCTTGAATTGTAGTTTCCATGATCCCTGTGTGTCCTGGGAGGGACCCGGTGGGAGGTAATTGAATCATACAGGTGGTTACCACCATGCTGTCCTGATGATAGTGAGTGAGTTCTTATGAGAGTTAATGGTTTTATAAGGGGCTTTTCCCCCTCTTCATTCATTCTTCTCTTTCCTGCCACCATGTGAAGGATATGTTTGCTTCTCCTCCTGCTGTGATTGTAAGTTTCCTAAGGCCTACTCAGCCCTGCAGAACTGTGAGTCAATTAAACCTCTTTCTTTTATGAATTACCTAGTCTTGGGTATTTCTTCATAGCAGCATGAGAATGGACTAATACAAGCTATAAGACTAATTGAGATCACAAAGACTATGAGAATAGAAAGGAAAATAAGAATAAGAGTTCTGGGCACTTCAACATTAAAAGCTCTGAAAGAGAAAAACATAACAAAGGACTGAGAACAATAAGCTAGCAGATTAGGTGCAAAACCAAAAGACAGTGATGTCATGAAAGTGTCAAGTATTGCTTATAGGCCAAGTAAAATGACGATTGATATTTGGCCTTTGGATTTAGCAATATGGGAGTAACTGGTTACGTTAGTCAGAAATATTTCAGTTGAAACATTTCAGTTGAAGGCAGAAACCTGTTTGAAATGGTTGAAGATAAAATGAAAACAGAAAAATGAAATTAGAGATAGTACAGTAGGAAAACTCTTTGGAATAATTTTCCCATAAAGGGAAGGAGAGAAGTACAATGGTAGATTGAGTGAAGGCAAAGTAGGATCAAATAAGGCTGTATTTGGTTTTTTGCTTTAAAATGAAAGATACAACAGTACATTTGTAAGATGGTAGGACATAACCATTAGAGAGGGAAACCAGTAACTGGAGAAAAACAAGGGAAAATCATTGTAATGATGTCCTTGAGTGCATTCGAGAAATAGGATATAGTACACAAGTAAAATGTTGGCATTAATTGCAAATGTGGACAGTTTTTCAGGCATCCTAACAAGGCAGAAGGCAGAGTTTAGGCACACAAAGGCAGAAGGTCATTAAATGCGGTAGTACATGCTTAAGAATGATGTCTTCTGGTTGCTTTTATTTTCTCAGTGGAATAGGAAGCAAAGTCATCTGTTGGAAGTTATGATGAAATAGACATGTTTGAGGTTTCAGAAGAGAGGAAAAGATATGAAATGGACATCTAGAAGTACAGAAATATGTGTGGCATGGAGAAATATGATGGCTAGGAAGCATTAAAAGTCTACTTGAGTTTAGTGATCAATAATTTGAAGTGAGACCCATAAACCTAGGAAGCTATGCGGTATAGATAAGGTATAGAAGAGTTGTATTTAACCAATCTTATGATTTGGTTGAGGAATAGAGGGTATGTACAAGGGAATTCTTACAGTGATTCATTATGAAATTTAAGATGGGTAAGAAAGGCAGTAAAACAGATAGTAGGTAGGTAAAGCTCAAAAGATCGTTGAGTAAAGTGTATTCAAGAATAAACTGGAAAGATAAGAGTTTGTAATAACAGAAGGATTCATGGAATTGAGATTTTGACAAGATTGCAATTATTTTTATAATATAGTCTTGAATGAACATAAGGATGAGTAAGGAAGAATGGAAGACAATATCACTGAAGGAAAGGAGGTCAAGGAATCAAGTGGCTACAGTAGTAGCAAGATCATCCACATGGACATTGAAATATTTAAGAATTATGGCAGAAGTAGTGTTGGATGAAATTAGAGTGATCCAGGCACTAAAATATTCCGTAAAGGAAGTTATATACAACAGGTAGTCTAAAGTAAATGAGTTGATGAACCTTTGTGCTGCTAAAGATACAGCATTCCTCATAAGAAAAGAGAACTTATTTTTACCTTTTACAGACTACTAATGACCACACTAGAAAAATAAATAATTAAAAGTTATTTCAATCATCAATATTAAAAGGGAATCTCTTGACTGGTGGGTAATTCTTTCTGACATCCTTTCTCTGAAAGAAGAGTCAGCTAACGTAATTTATTTAGATTTACTTTAAAGGTGTTTGACCTTAAAAAATACCTATCACAGAACACATAAGAACAGAGTAATTGAGAAATCAATACAATGCTCTATTAAGTTGAAAAAGTGACTAATTACTTTTAAAAATAAAGTACTGGAAGTCCTAGACAGAGCAATCAGGCAAGAGAAAGAAATAAAAGCCATCCAAATAGGAAAAAAAAGAAATTCAACTATATCTCTACTGATAATATGATTCTATAACTAGAAAACCCCAAAGACTCCATCAAAAGGCTACTGAAACTGATAAACAACTTCAGTAAAGTTTCAGAATACAAAATCAATGTAGAAAAATCAGTAACATTCCTATATACCAATAATGTTCAAGCCGAGAGCCAAATCAAGAACACAATCCCATTTACAATAGCCACACAAAAAAATAATAATAATAAAGCAAAGTACCTAGGAATAGATCTACCCAAAGAGGAGAAAGATCTCTACAAGGAGAATGACAAAAAAAATGCTGAGAGAAACCACAGATGACACAAACAAATGGAATTATATGACATGCTCATGGATTATTGGAAGAACCAAATCATTAAAATATCCATAGTATCAAAGGCAATCTACGGATTCAATGCTATTCATATCAAACTGCCAACTTTATTTTTCACAGAATTGGAAAAAAAATCTAAAATTCATATGCAACCAAAAAGAAGCCCAAATAGTCAAAGCAATCCTAAGATAAAAGAACAATGCTGGAGGTATTATATTACCCAATTTCAACCATACTATAAGGTTACAGTACTCAAAACAGCATGATTTTGGTAACACACAGACATAGATACACATGCTCACACACACACACACACACACACAGTAATGGAACAGATTGAGAACCCAGAGATAAAGCTACACACAATACGGCCATCTGATACTCAACTAAGTCAACAAAAATAAGCAATAGGGAAAGGACTCCCTATTCAATAAATGATGCTGGAATAGCTGTCTAGCTACATGCAGCATAATGAAATTGGACCCTTACCTTTTATCATATACAAAAAAAAAAAATTAACTCAAGATGGATTAAAGATTTAAATGAAAGATTACAAACTATAAGAATCCTAGAAGAAACATAGGAGACACCATTCTGGACACAGGCCTTAGGAAAGAAGTTATGACTAAGTCTTCAAAAGCAATAGCAACAAAAGCAAAAATTGACAAGTGGGACCTAATTAAAGAGTTTCTACACAGCAAAAGAAACTATCAACAGAGTAAACAACCTACAGAATGGGAGAAAATATTCACAAACTTTGCATCTGGCAAAGGTCTAATATCCAGAATCTATAAGGTACTCAATTCAACAAGCAAAAAACAAATAATCCCATTAAAGAATGGACAAAAGACATAACAGACACTTTTCAAAAGACATACATGTGGCCAAGAAACATGAAAAATGTTTAACATCACCAATCATCAGAGAAAAGCAAATCAAAACCACAATGAGACACCATCTTGCACTAGAAAGGCTATTACTAAAAACTCAAAAACACCAGGCACTGAGGAGGCTGTGGAGAGAAAGGAGTAATTATGCACTGTTGGTGGGAACGTAAATTAGTTCAACCATTGTGGAATACAGTTCGGAGATTTCCCAAAGAACTTAAAACAGAACTACCACTCAACCCAGTAATTCCATTACCAGATATATACCCAAAGGAAAATAAATTACTCTACCAAAAAGATGCATGCACATGTATGTTCATTGCAGCAGTATTCAAAATAATGAAGACATGGAATCAACCTAGGTGCCCATCAATGATGGATTGGATAAAGAAAATGTGGTACATATACATGTGGAATACTATGCAGCCATGAAAAGAACAAGACCATGTTCTTCACAGCAATATGGATGCAGCTGGAGGCCATAATCCTTTTTTTCTTTTAAAAAATGGAACACGAGGACTTAGCCATAATCCTAAACACATTAATGCAGGAACAGAAAACCAAATACCACATGCTCTCTCTTATAAGTGGGAGCTAAACTTTAGGTACTTTTGGACATAAAGACAGCAATAATAGACACTGAAGACTACGAGATGGGAGAGGTAGGGAGGAGGGTAAGGGTTGAAAAACTGTTGCGTATTATGCTCACTACCTAAGTGATAGGATCATGCATATCTCAGTATCATGCAATATACCCATGTAACAAATCTGCACATGAACTCCCTGAATCCATCTAAAATTATTAAATAAATAGGTAAATAAAGTACTGTTTTACAAATGTGGGAGTAGGACAAATTACGGCGAAGGAAATGATTACACTATTTCCCTGAGTATTTTAACTATTGTAAGTCAACAGGAGAATTTGCAGGTTTTAGAAAATTGCTCCAATCATTCTGAACATTGATTGGTCTTACTCAATTTCAAGGAGACTATTACAAAATAACAAGAACAATAAAAAAGAAATAACATATATTTCTCAGGGAAACCATTTGGCTATGTGATTAAGTAGTAAACCCTAAGTATTCCAAGTAACATTTTAAATTATAAACTTTCAAAAGATAAATGGATAAAGCACCACAAAAATTAAGTAAATGTCTGTGTTTAATCCTTGTCTTCCTCAAAAAAAATAAAACTACAAAATTCGTATGGGCAACCTTGTTTGGGTGAATATATCAAAATTAAAAATAAATGAAAACTAGAGCACCTTTTCAAGACAGAGGTTCTATCAGGACTGAATATTTACTATGTTAAGTTCTAGGGAAATAAAAAATGAGTAAAAGACGTAACCCTGCCTTTGAGTCATCGATAAACAAGAGAAAAAACATATATTTATAATATACATTTATATACAAAATGCTAGGGGACCAAAAAGGAGGTGGTGGCTAAATCTTTCTGCGAGAGTGAGAGTAAAGTCACAGGTGATATTTAAACTGGGCCCTGAGGACTGAGTTGGAGTTCAGGTTGAAGGTCCCTGTGTCTATGTGTTGGGGGAGGGTAGTATTGAGAATGGAAAAGCCCACACAGAGAGAAAAAAGCCAGCAGAATCTAGAAGAATTAAAATTCATGGAACACTTAGTTACTTGTGAAGAAAGAGATGTAGTTTATGAGGAGATACAATGGATGATGAATTTGTAAATGAAATTGGAAAAGCACCCTTGTAAATTATTTTTAAGGCTTTAGACCTCATCCTATAAAGTAGTTACTTGCCAAAGCATATTCCATAGGCTACTAGTTCTATGGAATGTTGAAAGATTATCACAAGAAAAAGGAGGCATCTCTGATCAAAAGAGTTAAAATTTGAAGGATGTATTTACTCTCGGACTTCTCTGCATCTCTTAATATACTAATACACACTGAAAATCTCAAAAAGCTAACAGAATATGCAGTTTTCTAAACTAACTTCACAATAGAATCTTTTTTTAAAGGAGAAAATCAGAGAACTAATGTTCTGTGGGAATGTATTCTGGAAAATGCTACTGGGGTAATGGGGAAATCACTACAAGTTAATTAAATTGGCTTCCCACCACATGACATCATTTATTTATACTTCCACCTAATAAACTTTTATTTAGTACCTTCTACATGCGAAGCGTAATAATACATAAAAGTACATGAGCCTTATAAATTCAGATTGTTTATGTGAACAAAAATAATATTAGTTTCCTACTGAGTTAATGTGACCAAAACAAAATGAACTTGGATTCTGACTATACAGGATCCAAGTTCATGACAGTGCAGTAGTAGTGGTTAGGCATGGACACTTGGTAGCCAAACTGCCTGGGTTTAAATCGTAGCTATTCTACTTACTAGCTGTATGACCTTGGGCAAATTACTTAACCTCTCTGTGCCATTATTAAGTGGAAAGTGTGACAGTACCTAACTCAGTTGTTCTGATGATTAAATTGAATAAGTTAATATTTATAAAGTCCTTAGAAAAATGCTTGGCATATAGTAAGCATAATGTGTATTTTTGTTAAATAAATCAAATAAATATGCTGGGGTCATAGGGAGTGTTTTTCTTTCCTTTCTTAAACTAGTTTATTGCACACTTACTCTGGGAAATTTTTGTAATAAATCAGTAGCCTGTTTAGATATTGGTGAAAATGAGATAACACAAGGCCATTTGGGCTCTTCCCTTAAGTAGGAAGCTTTATTGAAACATCAATCTTTACCCTAGATAGTGAGCCACAGTCTCCTAGCTCTCATTATTTTCGCCATACACCTGATTGAAAAAGTCAGGATATAAAAATGTAACGGCAAGATGAAAAAATAAAGTTGATTTCTAGTTTTTTCTTTATACTTCTTCCTAGTTTTCAGATTTTCCATGATGGCATATCTAAGTTCTTTATTAAGAAAAAAAGTTATTTAAAAAATCAGCTCTCAAACTAGGGTTAAAAACAAAGATAAATATAATATAGGAATTTTCTCCTTCCCAGTCCTAAAATAGCTGCCAGAGATAATTGGGAGGTCAAGGCAGGATTCAGCATTATGTTTCAAGTTTGAATAGTTGTGAATTTAGCAAAGAAATTCTCAAACTCTTAACATACTATAAAATTCATAAACATTAATATATTTTAACAAAAAATATGATTCACATCAAAGTCACAGCTGTTTGAAAATTCAGGTCACCGTACCCTCCTAACTGAATTTTTTAAATGGTGTTCAGAGTTACCTTAAAATTGAAATGATAAGAAAGAACTCACATTTTGAGGATTAAAAATGATAAGTCTTCTTGTAGACATTTTATAATAATAATGTCTAAAAGGTTCTTTTTTCACTTCCACATTGAATAAAAGCATCTTCCTCATTTCAGTAAATGCTAGATGGATCCTTCTGATTGCTCAGGCCAAAAACCTTGGAGTCATTTCTCTCACATCCCACATCCAATTGCTCAGTACATCCTGTCTGCTACTTCTCAATATATAGACAGAATCTGGCCAGTTACCATCTCCACCCACAACTGCCATGGTCTAAGTCATCATCCTAACTGGTCTCCCTGCTATCATCATTCCCTTCAGTCTATCCTCAAAACAGCATCCAAAGAAGTGATCTTTTTAAAACATAAATCAGCTGGTGTCACTCCTCTGCCTAAAATCCTTAGTGGTTTTCCATCTCACTTGAAGTAAAAACTGAAGTCCTTGCCAAGCCATCCATGATCTTGTCCACTTTACCCCTCTGATATCGCTCTCCTTCCCTTGTTCCATTTCAGTCTCCCCAGTATCCTTACTGTCAATATTCCTAAAACTAAGCAGCCAGGCCTTTAGAGTTGCTGTTCTTTCTGCCTGGAATGCTCTTCCTGCAGGTGTCCTCTTAGCTCACTCCCTTACCTTCTTCTGTACTTTGCCCAAATGTCATCTTATCAATAAGGTTTTCTTTGACTACCTCTTTTAAAATTGCAAACCACCCCACTCACATTTCCTAGTGCCTCTTCCAGATTCTTTTCTACATAGCAATTAAAACCATCTAACATCCCATTTTTCATATTTATCTCATTGTGTCTCCTCAACATAATGAAAACTTCATGAAAACAAGATTTTTCTCTGTTTTATTCTCTGATATATTCCCACAACCTGGAACAGTGCTTAACACACAGTAGTTGCTCACTAAATATTTAGTGGATGTTAAACAAAAGTGAAGGTGTTGGGAAAGCTATTGGATATATACTCCTAGAGTGTAGAGAAAGGTCTCGGCTGGAGATATAATTGTATTAGTCATCAGTAAACATGGCATTAAAATTAAAGAGGCTGGATTCAGTAAAAAAGAAACTTTTTTTTTTTCCCCCAAGACGGAGTCTCCCTCTGTCGCCCAGGCTGGAGTGCAGTGGCGCGATCTCCGCTCACTGCAAGCTCCGCCTCCCGGTTCATGCCATTCTCCTGCTTCAGCCTCCCGAGAAGGTAAGACTACAGGCGCCCACCACCACGCCCGGCTAATTTTCTGTAGTTTTTAGTAGAGACGGGGTTTCACTGTGTTAGCCAGGTTGTTCTTAATCTCCTGACCTTGTGATCCGCCTGCCTTGGCCTCCCGAAGTGCTGGGATTACAGGCGTGAGCCACCACGCCCGGCCAAAAATAAACTTTTAAGATAACTCATTTTAAAAATATTCGTTGGAAAAGCATAAAGACAACAAGAATGCGCTTTGTTGGAAACACATAGTGATAAAAATAACGTAGTTTTTGTAAATTTCAAATTAGCAAAATTTACAAAACTGAAAGCTATTTAAAAGATATACAATATGCAACTAATTGCAAAAGATTGAATCTGTAATTTTTCATTGCTTTCTCATTGAATTTTGCTTTATTTCATGTTCCAGGTTATCTTGTCTTCTCAGTAAATGAGGGAAATTATATGCCTTTTCATCCTTCTGTTTACCATCAGATCTTAGACAACCATGAAACACAAATAAGGAACTGAGACTCATGCAATATATTGTTTCTAAAGAATTCCCCTCTCTATTCTTCATCTTCTGAGACTATTTAATTGTGCTGGTGACTGGCAAGACATGTGGGAATTGAAAGTAATATACTTGGAAGTAAATGGAGATTAAAATTCTCTTCCCAATAATTTGAAACTTATTCTGAAGCTTATTCAAAAAAATAAATGAAGACCCCAAGGTCAGGCAACAATTTACTGAGAATCAGCCATTAGAATGCAGAACAGTCCCCTCAAAGACTGCTGTCTGCATTTTATGGGAACAGATACCAAAAAAAAAAAAAAAAAAAACCATGGGGAAAATATTGTAAAATAACCACCACCATTGCTCGGTAATTTGTGTTAATTGTATGAATGAAGTTGTCAACCCATTGTACTTCTTAAATGACATCACTCATCAATCCCTGCATTTGTTTCAACATGATGAAAATACAGTTGGGCTGAAAGATGCCTAGCTTCGGAGTAGTCTAAAAGCTTTTCAAACACCTTTACTGCATACTCACAGCCACCACTTTCCAAAATGTAATATTTCATCACCTGCTATATTTAAATTTCTAAAATCTGCATCATATATTTCAAGGATGTGTAAATCAAAGTTAAAGTATCAAAAAGCCTACATGATTTGACAAGTAACATGTATCAAAGTATGCTGACACAGCAGGTAATAGGCAACCAACAGGCCAATGTTAGCTAGATGAAAGCTACAAATAACTGCAGATTTAAAGTTATGAAGATGAAGAAGCTGAGAAAGAATTTAAAAGGAAAAAGATAACTGAAATCAAATGAGGCAAAGAAAATAGTTTAAAGGCAAGAAAGCTGAAAATATAAAAACAATCTGAATAGTAAGTCAAAAATAAGGCAAATGAAATGGATTCAGAATCTAACTAAGCTAAAAAAAAAAAAAAAGGTATTAATCAACCATCACACCAGACCCACACTTTTGAAAATGGAAATTATTATAACTGGGGTAAGAATAAAGAAGCAAGAGAATTCCAGAAATATGGTGGAAATTAATATTAAATAGGGCACCATTGTGATTTTTTTTTTTTTTTAGTTTTCTTTCTAATAAAATCTCTAGTGTCATCTTTACTCCATCACACCTTCCTTGCACTCCTCATGGCATCCATCATTATTAACCAAAAATCTCACCTTCCCCACCACAGCAACAATTTTCCTGGAAGAGGTTTGTACAGAGTATGTAAGTCAAGAAAATGACAAAATTTGAGTCCCTTCAAGGCAAAGCATTATAAGTCATATTGAACACTTTTTGAACACCAGTGCCATAGAATCATATGCTCACAAGGTCAGAAAACTCTAAAGGTCCTCTAGTCTAATCATTCATTCTCAAAGTCCCTCTATAATATTCCTGACAAGCAGCTAGATTATTTTTACAAAAACATGTTGATTGATAAGAGAACACTGCCTCCTACAAAATGGTCCAAATATCCTTTCAACCTGTTATTTATTCAATTTTTATTCCACTCAAATTAAACATTTTGGCCAGGACCAATAAGAAAACATGAACACACCAAAGCAACTGGCCCTACACCACAGAGACTCTCATTTTGTTAATCTGATTGGAGCATCCCTGAGAATGTGCTTTTAAAGCTCCCCAAGTGATTCGAATATGCAGCCAGGATTGAAGAACCTTACACCGAACTAACTTCAGTCCATACCAAGGTGGATTTACTGCAAGAAAATGTCAAAAGGTCCTTCTCCCTAAAATTTCCATCCATGAGTCTCTCTTTGACCTCTTGATGATTATACAGTAGAATAAAACAACATTATGACATAGAAGGAACACAGCATTTGAATTCAGAGAAACCCAGCCCAGCCACTTCCTAAGTGACTGGCCTCAGCCGAGCTGTCTAACTGTCCTAAGTCTTAGTTTCCATATATGTAAGAAGAGGATAATAGTAACAAATGGAGAGTTGAAGGAGCTAATATATTGCACATGGCCAACACAGTGCTATCATGTCTTCCTGAGCCTTCTCTAGGTAAATGTGGTGAGCAGACCCTAGGGTGGGCCCATGAATCCCCCCCCTTGGTGTTCATACCCTGTATAATCCCCTCCCATTGAACATATGGGAGGCTTGTGACTTGCTTCTAATCAATAGAATATGGCAAAGATTAAAGGATTTTGCAGAGGTAATTAAGGTCCCAAATCAGTTGATTTCAAGTTAATCATAAGGAAGCTTGTCCTGCGTGGGCCCTTAAAAGAGTGACTAGGCCCTCCCTGAAGTCAGAGACTCTAATCAAGAGAGACTGTCCTGTGGGCTAGAGGAGTAAGGGGTCATGTTACAGAAGCTCATGTGGCAAGTAACTAAATGGCCTCTAAGCACTGCAAGTGGCCTCTAGGACCTGAGGGCAGCCTCCAGACAACAGCTTCAAAAAATCAGGGCTCTCTGCTATATAGTTTCAAAGAAATGGATTGTGCCATCAACTGATCATTTGGTTTACAGCAGTAGAAAACTAATACTGCTAAGCATCAACCATTTTAGTTTGATACTGTTAAGCATCAACCATTTTAGTTTGAATATTTTGAGTCCTTTCCTCTTGAACATAACTTTTATTTTCCTGGTCACTGCCTAAAATACCTCCACTTGAGCTAAAGTTTCTTTAACATGTGGCTTGCAAAAGCAGATGCAACCATCACAGCAAAAATGTATTCAGGTAGAAAGCATCAATAGATATTAAATCTGGGGTGGTGGTAGTGATGGAAATGATATTTACATTAAATTTGATTTTGTTTTTTACCCTAAAGTACAGATCCTATATGGTGTTAATCTCACATTTAGGGAAAAGAAAAAAGACTCCCTTGTTATCAAATTGTTTTGCTAAAGATCCTCTCTTTAACCATCTGGAATGCAATCCATTCAACCTGAAGCTCGTGTTAACTCCAAAGCTTGCAAAATATATTTTGAAGAGTTTTACAAAAAATAGACATTTCTATTGTCCTTTATCTTAATCTATTATAGTTTGTGTTACTCACTTGACCCCACTAGCCTTATGCTAACTTGGCATATTTATATGTTTGTGCATACGTGTGTGTGTGTGTGTGTGTGTGTGTGTAGAATCTCCTGCCAATCAGAAAAACCTAAGAACTTTAATTTTCCTCTTTCTATATTCGCACAGGCAAGTGTTTAAAAGTATTTCTAAGTAATTCACATCCAAACACACCATGAAGACTCATTCTTTCATCCTTGCTCACTGATGGTTTTGTGTCAGATCACATGCATTATCTATCTTTAATTTCTGAAAGGAGCCTTTCTATTAATGTCCTTTGTAAGGTGTCATGCAGAGGAGATTAATGGCAGTCCTTATTTGATAGACAGTACCCAACAGTCAGTCATTGCTTCCCTCTCTCCTCTATAGGCAGTCCCTGATTCCCAATGTAGAGGCTAACACTGCATAGGTAGTTTTTCCCTCTTATTGAGGATATGATCACATGACCCTGAAAGTACCTGACAAAGACAACTAACATGCTAAGAATGACAGAATGAAAACATACAAGAGCTCAAAGTTCTTGATGACACTGCTCAAGCAATGACTTAACCTGACCTTCAACCACCCTACTGCCAGATTTCTTCGAACATGAGAAAAAAAAATACTTTGTCTAAGCCCTTTTTGGGTATCCAGCTACTTGTAGCCACAAACATCCTAAATGATACAACTGCTTATCTGTAACAATTTTTAAAACTCCCTAAACCTCAGTTTTTCTAGCAAACAGAGGAAAAAATAATAGTGTCTGTTTCTTAAGAATGTTGTGGAAATGCAGTGGTACAATGAAGATAAATGGTGCTCAGCATGTAGTAAAAATGATAATTATTAGTATTAATATTAACATTAATATTAATATAATGCAAACCTACATAAATAATAACTGTATGTTGAATGTAACTGTGTTATTATTGTGGGTTGAACTGTGTTCCCCTAAAAGATGTTAAAGTCCTAACCCCCAGTACCTGTGACCATAACCCTGGAAATAAGATTTTTGCAGACCAACTTAGGACATGGTCATTAGGGTGAGCCCTAATCCAATGTGACAGTGTCCTTATAAAAAGGGGAAATTTAGACAAAGAGAGAGACACGAGCACAGAGAGAATGCCATGTGAACGTGAAGGTAGTAATCAGAGTGACGCGTCTACAAGACAAGGAATGCCAAAGATTGCCAACAAACCATTGGAAGCTAGGAGAGAAGCATGGAATAGATTCTCTCCCACAGCCCTCAGAAGGAACAAATTCTGCCAACACCTTAATCTCAGACTTCCAGCCCCCAGAGCTGTGAGACGATACATTTCTGTTGTTTAAGACATTCAGTTTGTGCTGCTTTGGCATGGCTGCCCTAGCAAGCTAATACATGCATTTAATGTTAAAAATAAACCTAAATTCCAAAGGAAAATATGCAAAAAAGGCAGAAAATGAGTGTCCACTTTTTGCATAGCCATACATTCGTAAGCCGATGGTGATTTTCATGGATAACTGATGGTAGCACACACACAAAAATGATTCTGGAAATAAAGTCTTTAAGCATGAATTTTAAGGTTAGAAACTAGAGAGCTTTTCAAAGGAAAGAGGAATATTCACAGAGAAAAAAAGAATAATTTGGAATTTATGTAATATATGTTAATAGAATGAGGAAACAGAAAATCTAAGGGAGAATTTTGAAATATAGAAATAAAGTAGAAGAATAAACGGGGTTAAGAAACAAAAGCACTTTCTTAATAAAATAATGAAATCACAAATGCTAAAGTAGATAAAGAAGATAATGAGATGCAAGAAGAGAATCCATTTGGACATATCTTTTAAATTTTAATTCTTTAGAAAGAACTATAAATTGTTATATTTGCATATTTAATCATTACTTTTTAAGCCTTTCAGTTCCTTGAAATTTTTTGCTAAAGAATTGTCACTAAAAAGATGTGGAAGATGTTTTGTATTGAATTTGAATATATTATTCACTTAATTACAACCTTCATGTAACAAAGGTTTCCTAATGTAGTCTCCTCTAAAATTAATAGATATATACTCAGTGAATCCAAATGTTTAATGAGCTACAAGGTTTATTAACATTCCCATTTTATTTATTTTTAGCTTTATTAAAGCTCATCTACTGCCCACAGGCTTGTGATGCACATATCACATAATAAAAAGGCAAATTAAATTTAAATTCTTAGTGGCAGAATTTCCTACAAGCAAATGAATACCAACATGTCTATAATATTTCAGTACTGCCAGATTTTAAATCGAAGATTAAAATTTTTATTTGCTTTTAATTAGTCTTATATTTATACAGAGAGAGAGAGTACAAACCAGTGCAAATGTTACCAACAAATCCATAAAATGAAATACTTCACATAAAAATGGGTATAATTTCCACAGCTCTGGAGTAGGTCTGTTGCTCAAATAAATACCTCCCTCATTTATTGACTGATGGCTGAAATTATTAGTAATTAATTTCTGTGAAAATACAAATGTTCTTAAGAGAGTAACACTTTAAGCCACTCTCAGTGAAATCATTTGAGATCCTAACCTACGTGCACATTTTTATAGTTAGCAGGTAGGGGGCTGAGGGAGGAAAGGAAAAGAGCACCCAAGAGAGGCTGGAAGCACCCAAACTGACATTTATCAGCTTCCCTGGATTATTTATATCTATTTGAGATTCTATTTTTTTCAAATGAACATCTTCTCATTTAAACCACGACATGGAAGTCAGAGACCTAAACCCTAAATAGACTTTTGCAAATCGTGGTCTAATTTCAATTCATTTGCAAGCATTTACTGAGTACCTATTGTGCACAAAATACTAAGCTAGGCTTCACAGAAAATACAAATGTAAGAAAGACACAGTGGCCAGGTTCTCAGAAGCTTACAGTCTGGCAGAGGTATAAAACAAGTTCAAAATATACTACATAGGTGGTATAGCAAGATGAGTCAGAGAGTGGGCTCCAGAGGCAGACCGGCGAGCTTGAATTGTGGCTCCAGCTCACATGTAATGTAACCTCTATGTACCTTGACCCTCAGCTGCACAATGGAAATGAATTGTTATGATTAATTGAATTAATACATGTAAAGCACTTAGAACAGTACAAGCAATAAGTATTATGTAAGGGTCATTTGAGACAACTAAAAACAAAAAAGTGCTAATGGAGTTCAGAAGACCCAAGGGGGTATTTGATAGGAAAAAATGACTTTTCTAAGATAGCATACAGCAGACAATATTAGGGACCCTCCCACCCTCCACCCCACCTATCATACACAAAAGGACTTCTCTACCTTTTCAGAGAGTACTTCTGCCTTTGTGCAACTTGACAGCTTCAGTTCACATGTGGTTTGTACTGTAACTTATTCTTTCCCTTTTATTTGCTCTTCCTCCCTGGTCACAATGGGAACAACTTGCACTAAAACTGTCATTGTATAACAAAAATATGTCAACGTCCCACACATAGTCCTTGCAAAAATGTCAGGGTGGATTTTTAAGATGCGAGCATCATGAGTATCCTTCCACATTCATGTATTTTTAATACATGAAGAAATAAGCTCTCCTCTGCTAAGGGAATAGAGAATATAAGTTTAATTTGGTCAAATCCTAGTCTTGGTTTTTTAGGATGGCATGGATATCGGTGTAGTTAGGATTCAACCAAAGAGTCTAAAACAAATCAAAACAATTTATCGTACTGACACAAAATAAAATTTTTAATTTGATGCAAAGTCAAATGTTTGTACATTATATACAACCTACTTAGAAATGAGCCTTTTTAAATACTACAATAAATGAACTTTTAAAAATTAACTTCTTAGATTTCCTTTTTCTGAGAGAAATAGGGACAGTTGGTTGACTTTGTAGTTTTGTCCCTAAATATGATATGTTGAAGTACTAACCACCTGCATCCCCCACCTCATCCCTGTGAATGTAACCTTATTTGGGAATAGGGTCTTTGCAGATGTAATTAAGTTAAGATGAATCATGCTGGACTAGTGTGGCTCCTGATCAAATCACTGATATCCTTATAAGAGGAATATTCAACGCCAAAATAGACCAGATTAAACACACAAGAAAAAAGGCCATGCAGCGATAGAGGCAGAGATTGGAGTGATACAGCTATCAGCCAAGGAATGCCAATGATTGCCAGCAAATACCAAAAGCTAGAAGAAAGAAAGAATTCTTCCCCCGAGAGACCTCAGAGGGAAAATAGCCCTGCAGATACCTTGATCTGAGACTTCAAGTCTCCAGAACTGTGACAATAAGTTTCTGTTGTTTTAAACTACCTGATTTGGTATACTTGTTATGGCAGCTCTAGGGAGCTAATACAGTAGGCCAATTCATTCATTTGGCAATACTTATTGAGTCTGCTATATTCTGGGCACTATACGTAGTGCTGCTGGGTTATGGTGTGAGTAAGTGTAACAAAGTCCCAGTTCTTGGAAGTTTATGTTTTTCCAGAGAAGACAGACATTCAACAAACAAAAAGAACTATCATTCATTTAATTGCAGTTGCAAACATCATAACCAAAGTACCTCTCTCAAGTCATTTTCTAGCACAGTAATCGGTTTTATTTTCTTTATAATCTTCATCACCATTTGAAATTATCTTGTTTTGTCCTATAATTGTTGTCAGTCTCCCCTCATTCCATTTCTAGCTTTTAGAAGAGTGCCCAATAACTGCTAGATGAAAATGAAAAAAAGGTGCACGGTGACAAGAGAGCATTTGTTAAACAGATGCGAGCTTTTCTAAAAGATCAAAATGGGAAATGATGTTTGGGCAAAGTAATAAATAGGAGTTAACTGCTTACTAGGGACTAATAAGGGTTAATTTGAAGACTAGACAGGGAAGAATGTTGTAAGCAAAGAAAATAACACCATAAAGACCCTTGGCAGGAAAGAAAGGCACATTTAAGAAATCCATAGGTCAAGCTGACTAGGGTCCAAAGAGTAAAGGAGAGGGTACATCAAAGCAAGTCTGGTGAAGCAGGCAAGGGCCAGATCATACAGGAATTGAGGCAAGGTTAAGCATTTTTACTTTATCGTGGTAGACAATGGGAAACCTTCACCGAATTTTCCAAAGGAGAGTGAATGATCATATTTGCCTTGTAAAAATTTCTCTCTAACTCTTTGCTATGAATTAGAAGAAGGCAAGAATAGACATGGAGAGATGAGCTAAGGGCTACTCTAGCAGCCTGGATAAGAGATAAGGGTATCTCAGAGAAGGGAACAAGCTATGACAAAATGGACAGATTCAAAGGTTGTGCAAGTGGTTCAAAAAATGTCCAGAAGATTGTAATTGTGATGGATTAGATGTGGAAGAGTGAAGGATAAGGACAAGCCTTCTGGCTCATGCTGCTGGATGATTTGTGTGTTCTTTTTTTAAATAAAGAATTAGAAGAGAATGAGGTAGTAGGGGATGGGTAAAAGAATTTAGTTTTGACCACGTTGAGTTTAGGCTCCAATGAGACATCCACATGCTGATGTTGAGTAGTCAGTGTCACAGATGAGTCTGGATCTTGGCAGAGATGCCTGGAGCAGAGACATGGATGTTAGGAATCATCTATCTAGAGATGGTAATTGAAGCCTTGGGCATTGATGAAAGTACTCAGGGAGAAGAGAAAAAAGTCTTGGACTATGTCTTGAGAAAGCAAAGTACTTGGATATAGCCTTATTTCTTTCTTTCTTTATTTTTTTTATTTTTTATTTTATTTTATTTTTTTTGACACAGAGTCTCGCTCTGTCACCCAGGCTGGAGTGCAGTGGCCCGATCTTAGCTCACTGCAAGTTCCGACTCCCGGGTTCACGCCATTCTCCTGCCTCAGCCACCCAAGTAGCTGGGACTACAGGTGCCCACCACCACTCCCGGCTAATTTTTTGTATTTTTAGTAGAGACGGGGTTTCACCGTGTTAGCCAGGATAGTCTCGATCTCCTGACCTCGTGATCCGCCCCCCTCGGCCTCCTAAAAGTGCTGGGATTACAGGCGTGAGCCACCGCGCCCGGCCTTATAGTCTTAATTTCTTTGCATCTAGAGGGTTTTGTTTTTTAAATAAACTTTCTAACCCTAACCTCTCCATGACCTAATTGTTTTCTTTTTAAAATTAAACACATACTGAAAAATACAAAATCTTCTGAGTTTTATGTTTAATTTTGAGATCCCGAATTCCAGTTAGTGTGGATTATAAAATTTATTCCTTTAGATATACATAAATGGTAAACGTATAGCAATTAAATCACTTGGCATTTATTCTTCACATTCGTCAACTTCATGTAAGTTTTAGATTAATATTCCCCATACAGGAAATCAACTTGCCTTCCAACATTCAAGCTTCCTGTACAAGTATCTACATACAAACCCAGGAAAAGTCACCAGGTTGAACTCTAATTTATTTTATTTTATTTTATTTTATTTTTTGAGACATGGTCTCACTCTGTCACCCAGACTGGAGTGCAGTGAGTGGCACAATTTCATCTCACTGCAACCTCTGCCGCCCAGGCTCAAGCAATTATCCTGCCCCAGCCTCCCAAGTAGCTGGGATTACAGGCACATGCCACAACCACCCAGCTAATTTTTGTATTTTCAGTAGAGATGGAGTTTTACCATGTCGGCCAGGCTGGTCTTGAACTCCTGACCTCAAATGATCCAGCCACCTTGGGCTCCAGAAGTGCTGGGATTACAGGCGTGAGCCACCGCACCAGGCCTGAACTCTCATTTCTTTCTCAAGTTTAAACTACCCTCTCATTTCCTGATAGGACTTTGTATTACTGAGAACAAAGGCCTCAAGAAAATTGATTTCATGGGATACCTTCCTGCAATATTTGAATACATATAAAAATCCCTATCAAAAGCTAAGATAGAAAACTATGTACCTTTATTTTCAATCTAAAGTGATTTTATACCCTGGAAAGTAAGTATAAGCACAATATTTACTGTAAAAAAAATGCACTAAGCATTTTGTTGATATAAAATTTAATGAGTCCATAACTATGCAAACATTGTCATTGGGAGTGAAGGACATATAGGTTCTATGTGTCCTTGCCTATCTTCTAGAAAAGAGGGAAGAAACAGCCATGACTTAATAACATGACCAATTCACAGAACTACCCTCAGGCCCTATGAGTGTGAAAACACATGCAGGACACAAAAAACTCATACAGAGTTTTATTTCCAGAAGCTCTTTTTTGAAATGGCCAATACTAGAGAATATTTATGAAATCCAATTTCTACTTAATGCAGATAATTAAGCAGGTAATAAGGGATGGGTGAAAGAGTTGCAACTTGCAACTTGCCTACAACTCTTTTCAGACTGCAAATTTTCAGATGTCTTACAAAACAGAAACTTATTTTAACCAACCAATCTTTGAAGAATTTTACATCTTACTATAACATATACTTATTCTGTTCCTTTCCATCATCCTGACTCAACAATTGGTCATAACATTAACACTTTCTCTCCTGTATTCTCCTTACTATTTTCTCTCCTGTATGCTACTATTTATACAATTAACTTATCAGTGTTGATCACATAGAATTGTATACGTTTTGGCACTATAAGGCTTTTCAGAAGTCATTTGGTTCCATTTTATTTTCATAGGTGAAGAAACAAGTTCAAGTGCATTAAATGACTTCCCTTAAAACACACACGAATACGGCAGCAAAGTACATAATTTAATTTTACTTTTCTTTAGTTCAAACCAGCATGCTACTATTTATAAGTAATAATTTAGCTTTTCGTATTTTGGAGGGAAAATTGTCTATCATTATACACAACTTTTACCCCCCTACAAGTAAGCTTCCCTTTTATTAAACATGAATCAACTTCCCAACTACCTTTGAAAGGCTCTTGACATCCCATAACATAGTAAAACTCTTGTAAAATGTTATCAGTGCACTTCAGTTCAGACCTTTCCTTCTCTCTGTCTCCATATGAAGATATTTAGTCATATTTAGAATATTCCTTTACCCCATGGTAAAATAAAATCTTTATTTTTCTGATAAGTTTGTCTTTATTCGTCCTTAATTCATAATATCAAGTATATTAAGGGCAAATCCCAAGTCCGTAACTCCTTATCACAAAATAGGGATTTGGCTCCCATTGTAGAAATCTCATGGAATAAAAGGATTTGTAAATACCAAAATTTCTAAAAATAGATTACAAACATACTTTTCATCTCCTCTTGGAGTTTATCATATTTGCTTCTTGTTTCTCAAAGTGACCTCTGGAAATACTGCAATCTTCAATTAGTAAGCAAGGAAAGGTTTTCCTGCTTTAACAAAGTAATTTGAGAAATGAGTTTCAAAGACAAACTGATAGAATGTCACTATGGACACAAGGAGGGAAGGGAATTTCTTAGTTAAGTATACCTCAACATCCAGAATCTCTGGTTATACAGTTATATAGCAGGAGGATTGGAAATATATTTAAGACTTTCTAATGTTCTCATTGCAAATTGAATAAAATCCAAACTCCCTAAGTCCTAGAAGACACACTGACACCCTCTCAACACTGACCAACTCCAGCCCCGTCATAGACCACTTTTTCGCTCCTACCTATCTGCCACTGTGCCTTTTGAAAATTACATAAGCAGTTATAAGAAATAATACAGATAGAATCTATATGTCCTTCACTCCCAATGACAACGTTTGCATAATTATGAACTCATTAAATTTTATATCAACAAAGTGCTTAGTGCATATTTTATAGTAAATATTGCACTTGTACGTACTTTCCAGTGTATAAAATGACTTTAGATTGAAAATAGAGGTACATAGTTTTATATCTTAGCTTTTGATAGGATTTTTATGTATATTCAAATATTTCAGAAAGGTATTCCATGAAACCAATTTTCTTTAACTCAGTAGCAACTAAAGTTTTCAATTGTGCACCACTGTTAATAAAGAAAACATAAAATGCATATATGTGCTAGAGAGTTAATAGGTAAATTACAAACATAAAATAGAAAAATAAGGAGATTAAGTAAATTAACATATTTAGAGAATATTGTTTGTTTATTGTAAAAAATGATTTGAATTTCACTAAAAATATTATCTTATGCTTTTTAATACATTTACTTTTATTTGAAAGTTTTATTTTATTCCTTTGAAATAAACCAGTTCAAACATGAAAACAAGAAAAAGAAAGGAAATTACAAAGCACATCCAACTGCAACAGCTTTGCTTTAGCTTTTCCCAATGCCTAGAATATTCTTATCCTTGATTTTCACACAGCAGAGTGGCCTTCCTTGACCATCCTATCTATACACACCCACCTCAGCTCTCTCCAATTAGCCTGCAGGGCATTTGTAACTATCTGCAATTATTGCTATTTTTCAAGTTTGTTTGTCAACTTTTCCCACTAGATCGTAAAATAGATGAAAGAAAACACCATAATTGAATTTACTACTGAGTCCCGAGGCACATACATCAATGCCTAGCACATAGTTGATGTTCAATTAATAAGCATTAAATAAATACAAAGTTGACATTGGTCAAATGCTTCATTTGCCTTTTATTCACTACATTTATTGTCTATTTGCTAAGCATTACCTAACAATAACATTTTAAAATAGAATTCTTCAAATACCTAAGATCAGGAAGAAATCCAAATCCTAAAATTATAAAACTGTAGTATTGATCTTGAGCTTAGAAATCATCTAGAGAAGCTTCTTTGCCTTACCAGGGGAGGAAACTAAGGAACAGAGATAATAGCGACTTGCCCAAGATAATGCGAGGTTTTTATTGTTTCTAGGAAAGAAGCTGCCCAGTCAGATCCTGAATGGAATATTTAAAGCACTGACATAAGAAGTTTGGTTCTCACCAATGAAGTTAACTTTACAACTATAAATTTAAGAATGATTATTAGTATAATTACTATTATTACCACTCCTATTAGAATGCTGTGTGGATGTGACTTAACAGTTTGATTACTATCTATGTGAATAACTATGTAGAAAACCCACACCAAGTCCTTTAAACACCAAACACTTTGATCAATACTGTCACCCAAATAATTTAAGTTCCATCGACTCTATTGATTGACAGATTATCACTTGCTCAAACAGGCTGACAATAAAATGCAAGGACTGCAGTCTAAAATGATTTAATCATCAGTACCGTAAAAGACATACACACTGAGGCAAACACGTTGAATTGATTATTTAATTTTGCGTGTAAGTTAAGGCTTGCAGTACCTCACACAATGCCTGTAACAGAGGGATCAATAAATACTGAATTAAATATGCTACTAAGTAACTGTTAAATGGCAGCTGGACAGATGGATAAATGACAGACTGAAGGAAAGAATCATTCAGTCAGTCGATTTGAATCACGAAACCTTCTGCCATTAGATGTGTGTTGCCCTACTTTGCCTGTCTAATTGTGCTTTGTGCAATTCTATGTACAGCCCAGTTGATCTTTCTGGCATCATTTGGTCAGTCAACGAAAGCTTAGAGTTGAGGTTAATTTAGGATTGGAATAAGCCTTAAGAATTTGATTTCTCTATGAAGACTTCACTTTACCCAAACTCATCTCCTTGGGATGACCACCTGCCCACTTTTTAAAGATATTCACAACTGTGCTTCCTTTAATAACTTTTAGGGACTTAGCAACAGAATATGTGGGAAATCTTCCCTAATAAATTACACAAAAAGCACTTCACCAGCAATTTTAGTTTAACAAGTATTTTTTAAACTCGTTCTTTTCTTTTAAGAAGATCACAGCATTTTGGAATAGAAACATTGCATCTTTTGACTAAGTCTGTTGAGAGGTAATAAATTTGGTGGGTTTTAAGTATTTTTAAAATTTATACAGAGTTCACCCAGTAGAACCTAGGTGGGCTTGTACTTTACACATTGAAAAAGTGAGATGTGGGCAAGTTAGGGGGTAAAGAGGAGGAAATCAGAGCTTCCCTTTTACCCCAGTAGCCCTTGTCTTAGCACTTTGCTGAGGAAACCCCTGGCTTGCAGTCAGTATCATGATAACTTGATAAGTCCCTTTGCAAAAGTCCTTATTATGCCTTACATAAACAGCACAATTAGAAAGCCTAAGCTACTTCTTACATATTACAAACAGAATATTTCATGCTAAAATTGGCAGACTTGACTAAAAGCTACCTGACATGGCAGTTACAAATACAATATACGTTAGTGGTTCAAAGTGCAGGCTCTGGGGTCACTAAGAACTTGCCTTTAGATCCCAAGCCCCACTCACCAGCTGTCTGAACCTTCATAAATTATTAAATTTCTCTAAGCATCAGTATCTTCATCTGTGAACGCAGAATAATGCTACCTGCTCCATACAACTACTGTATGAATTAAATAAAGGCATGATGTGCTTGACACATAGTAAGCTTTCCAAAACACAATTAGTAGTAGTGGTAATAAGTGTATATATGGCTTAACTACTTAAAGCACCAACTAAAAGCACAAACATATCTGCTAATGTACATTCAGAGCTTTTAAACTTAAGCATGGCTTTTCCACCCACTCACCACTATAAGATCAAAATTGAGAGAAATAGATAAAAATGAACTACAACCTGTCTTCTCTTGCGAGAGTTTTCTAATTAGCACACTAACTAATTCACTCCTTACAAATGTGCAATTCTTAAACACAAACTGTTGTCTCAGACACTGATAACTTAAGTGATTTTGTGAACGTAAATGCATTACAAATTCATTTTAATTAGACATAATTAAGAATTACACACACTAATTTATTTGTTTTCTCTTGATGCTTGGGCTTTTTATTTAATAAATTTCTGATTCTAACAAGGAGACTGTGTTAGGGCGTTAATTAAAATCTTTAGTATTTGGGGTCAATATGTAATTTTTATTAAACTTACCCAGTATGATCAAAGAGAAACTTAAAAATAATTCACTGCCAAAATATTTTAAATACAAATCTTCCGAACTTATTTTAAGCAATGTTTGTTGTTTGAAAGGAAAAAATAAAATTTTGTTTTCCTAGTAGATCCAATTAAAACTGTCCTTTGCAGATAAAAGGGCTCAAAATCATTACTATAAATGGATTTAAATGCAAATTTATCTGGGAACTTTGGGAAGTCTTAACATCAAAAGGATACAACTAAAAAATATTTAGAACAAAACTGAGATGCAAATTAAACACTAAAATATTTACTAAAAAGAAATCAGTCCCATATCTAATATGTTTTTCTGCACAAGACTAAACAAATTGAATTTTTTAAAACAGAATTTAGCAGAAGATCCTCCTGTAAGATCAGACGGACACAGGTAATGCTGGTATTGCTGGGCTATCATAAAGAAGTGGACTGAGCCCTATGCAAGAGCTTTAAAAATTACTACAAAAGACATAGAAATATCCAGTGAATTAAGCAGTTCAGATGTTGAACACCCAAAGTAGTACTAAAAAACATTAAAATTCTATCCATAAGCTTTAAAAAATAATTTCTAATTCATAGCATATAAACAAAGGGTAGACTATGTTTATTTTAAAAACTGCCCAAAAAAATCCTATACACATAATTTGTACACATAATTTGTTGTGTACTAATTCCTGTTATTGACCCTTCTATGGCTATTACCATGGACTTCTCTAAAATATGTAGTAAATCAGGCCTATTATGAAGTGACAGCCTTACATTCCTTCTTATATGTCACTTTTATATGTAAAGAAAGGAAGGGGAGGATACTTTTAAAAATAAAACCCTGAGCTTCTAGATTCCAAATAATTGGAAGAACTACAGTGCCATCTTGTGGAATAATTAGTTAAATGCTTCGATTCTGTTAGGAAAAAAATTGAATTTCTTGGCCATCAACTCCAATTTCTTTTAATGATCTGTTATTTTACAACATTTTAGTCTGGAACATCTGTCAAACAGAAAAAAACCTCTATTATGCTAGAACACTAACATACATAATACAGCAACCAGGCGATTTATGGCCGACTATATCATAGATAAAGAAAAATACAATGTTAATATTATATGTTGCCCAAAGAAAGAATCTGGAAGTTTTGGCTTTTGTGTCCTTTTTCAAAAATTGAAAGGCAATAAGAAAACTCTTAATGTGGCTGAGGTGCAGTTTCTCAATATTTATTAAAGAAGCATATCCTTTAATATCCATAATCAGAAAGAAGGAAGTAAGTCAAGGAGGTTTGGGAGGAAATAAGGTTGTGTAGTTGGAATCAGAATGTTCTTATTTATTTCTTCTTAGTTCAATTAATAAAATTTACTGAGAGGCTACAATGTGCCAAGCACTTGGTAGGCCCTAGAAGTAAAAAAAATGAATATATATAGCCCCTCCCTCAAGACAGGTATAAACTAGTAAAGTATACAGATCACTGCAAGGTAGAGGAGATGCCCAGGAAGGCCATGGGGGCCTGATACAGTTTGGATACTTGTCCTCTACAAGCTTCATATTAAAATTTGATCCCAATGTTGTAGGTAGGGCCTAATGGGAGGTGTTTGGATCATGGGGGCAGATCCCTCAATAATAGATTGATGTCCTCCCTCCAGAATGAGTGAATTCTTACTCTATTAGTTCCTCCAAGAGCTTGTTGTTTAAAAGAGCCTGGCACCACCCCCAACCCTTGCTTTCTCTCTCGCCATGTGATCTCTGCACACACAGGCTCCCCTTTATTTTTCACCGTGAATGGAAGCATCCTAACGCCCTCGCCAGATGCCCAATCTTGAACCAGCTATCACAATAGTGAGCCAAATAAACCTTTTCTTCTTTACAAATTATTCAGCCTCAGGTATTCCTTTATAGCAACCCAAAATGGATGAAGATAGGGTACCTACATCAGTCTGGGAATTCATGGCAGAAAGCTGAACAAAATCTTGAGGGGTAAGAGAAAGGGGAGAATATTTTTCACTCATTTTCCCAAATCAGTGGGTAAAAATCAAATGGTGAAACCCTGGGTGACTCTCATACTACAATATACTTTTCTTTTCTTTTCTTTCTTTCTTTCTTTTCCATTTTTTAACTTTTATTTGAGGTCACGGTTACATGAACAAATTTGTTATATAGATAAATTGCATGTCACAAGGGTTTGGTATACAGATTATGTCATAACCCAGGTAATAAGCATAGTATACGATAGGTAGTATTTTGATCCTCTCTCTCCTCCCACTCTCCACCCTCAAATAGGCCCTAACATCTGTGGTTCCCTTCTTTGTGTCCATGTGTACTCAATGTTTAGTCCCCGCTTATCAGTGAGAACATATGATATTTAATTTTCTGCTCCTGCAATAGTTTACTTAGGATAATGGCCTCTAGCTCCATCCATGTTGCTGCAAAGGACATAATCTCATTCTTTTTATGGCTGAGTAGTATTCCATGGTGTATATGTACCACATTTTCTCTATCCAGTCTACCACTGATGGGCATTTAGGTTCATTCCACGACTTTGCTATTTTAAATAGTGCCCAACATATTTCTCAAAGTACACTCCAGACAACTATGCATCCCATACAAACTAAAAAAAGCACAGAGTACAGAATGACCCTTTGGTAGAATTAAACATCCTCTCCTGTGCTCCCACAACGTTTGGTTCACAACTTAATATAAAACTCCTTGTGAATAAATATTAATCATTATTTATCTGGTTGCTTCTCCTAAAAGATCATGATCTCTTAAAAATCAAAACTATCTTACTCATCCTTCTATACTTAACCCCAACCACCTGCAAGTTCAGCAATCAACACATTTGTTGAATTGAATCAATTATATTTTACAGTAGTGTTTAGCCAAAATAATAAGTTCATGAATAAGAATCATAGAGGTAGCAGACCAGCACCGACAACAGTGTTACTGATTTATTTCTAAGGTTGTCATTTACCAAGCTCTTGTTTTGCGGTTTTTCAGTCCTGGATCTATTTTTATAAAATCTTCTGATCAAACAAGGGCAACAGATAAAACAAAAATTGTCTCCATCTTATATCTCTGTTTTTATTTGTAGGTAGAAACTTGGTGTGATTTTTTTTGTAAAAAAAAAAAAAAAAAAAATCTTTCTTTAAATAAAAATCTAAAGAGGCAGCTTGCTAACATGGTAGAGACCAAAAAAGAATAAAGGGAGAAAAATTACGATTTCCCAGACAGATGACTTAAATCTCCCAGCGTGGTGCATTTGCTCTCAATTCCCTCCTCTTTGCTTCTGACCTCTCAACTTTTTTGTTTCTCGAGACAGGGCCTCACTCTGTTGCCCAAGCTGGAATGCAGTGGTGTGATCTTGGCTCACTGCAACCTCCGCCTCCCAGGTTCAAATGATTCTCCTGCCTCAGCCTCCTGAGTAGCTGGGATTACAGGCACGCACCCCCACGCGTGGCTATTTTTTGTATTTTTAGTAGAGACAGGGTTTCACCATGTTGGCCAGGCTGTTGACGAACTCCTGACCTCATGTGATCCCCCCGCCTCGACTTCCCAAAGTGCTGGGATTACAGGTATGAGATACCATGCTCGGCCCTCTCTCAACTGTTAGCTCCCACTCACACCCCTCCCTTGACTTTATTTTTTACCTAAAACATTAACACCTGATTGCGGAAGAGGTTGTAGCAAACACAGACGGAGAATTTGTTATAAATCATTAACAAAGAACCATTTGAAATCCCATTTCTGTTATGACTTTTACTTTTTTGGACATCTTTAGGCACTTACCTCAAAATATTATCAAAGTGTTTGGCTGCAAAAAGAAACCAAAATGCCAACTTTTAAACAACAAATGGATGTAAAGCTCTCTAAAGAAACCAATGTTAAATAAAAAGTTCAAAATGTCCTATACTTGCTGTGTGCTTAAATGCTGAAAAAGGAAATGTATGCAGGAAAAAACTATTTCGTATGATTGTGCCATATGTATACAGATCAAGAGTCTAATTCACAGCAACTCTATTTTTAGGTGAGGACCAACAGTTTTATAAACTGGTTTAGAAAGAAGAAATGCTTCAGCAGTCACTAGATAAGAGGGAAAAGCTTGATGTGAAATAATTCTTTTAGTTCTCTGTAGGGTCAAGGATTCAAGTATCACATACAAAATGCAATGCTGACATGGGGGAAGTCACTATAACATACTGCAAGTCTCTCTAATTTAAATGCCATTCAGACTTGTACTCATGGAATACAAAGTGCTTCTTTTAAAGCTTGTATTACAATCCATTTCTTAGCTCCTACTTTGGATTAAACAAGATAGTTACACAAGAGATCTAGGAGTAGTATCTGACACTTAACGGTTTCCTTTTCCTTTTCCTTTGGAGGTAAGAGGACTGTGAGAACGTTTCTAATTTCTATGGAAAAATGATTAAACCTCTTTGAAACGTGGTTTCTTCCTGTGCAGGATGATAACACCACTTCATCAAGTCATTGTAAGGGATAAAACTTACAGCTGATAGAGTTAATTGTAAGTAGTTGCTCAAAATAAAGTAGCTATCATTATTAGCACTATATTTTTAGAGTGGTTTGGTATAAACTGCATATCCAAACTTCTAACCTTTACAATATTCACCAAAACGCAAATCTAAATAGACAAAGTATGCCCAAATTTTGGTGTTATATAGAAAAACCTCTAAGGTGGTTAAGCGACTTTATTATGGTATTTTAATATCATGAGTTTTCTCAAAGTGTAAGCTTTGAAATTTTAATAATGAAACATAATTATCCATCTATATTCTAGTTAGTTCTTCATCAAAAATGGTTTTCCAAGAAGAAAATCGAATTGTACCAATGCAAAAATCCTAATAATGACTGGCTGAAAAATCTGAAATCTTATTGAAAAAGACAAAAATAAGTTCTTTAGCAGCTCTGAGGTAATTAAGTTGAAAATGCCAAGGAAAATTGTATTTTTGTGGTTGTTATTTTATTACCCTTTCCAGCAATTTTCCACTTGAATATCTTTTAAATGTGTAATTTAGCCACACTTTATTCTTTACTGTATATCAGTATGGGAGGCAAATAATAGAAGACCTGGAACCACCAAGAATTCTGGTTCTAGTTCTTGTATTGATTTAGCTCTTGATTTTCCATATTTAAATTAGGATAATAACCTGACCAGTTTCAGAACCATGTTGTCATGACCTCTTCTACTTTTCCTTTGAGTCTCCCCATCCCCTTTCCACCACTGCCAGTCCCCAAAATACTATGGAACTGAATTTATCATAAGTAAATTCTTCAATTAAATTATCTGATATAAAGTAGTATTTGGCATAAAAATGATCATAAATGTTTTCCCCCTTCCTACAAATAATGCTTTTTCCCTTTTCTCAACAGTTCTAATTGCCTCTTATGAAACCTATGAAATTAAAATCAGGAGAACCTGATTTTAGTAATTCCAATCATTTCAGCAAACCCAAGAGAGTCAAGGACTGAGCTCTGGAACATTCTATTACTTAAAAGTCAATATTTAAAGATTCAAAGGTGAATCCAATCAAGGAAGCTTGATTCGATTTGTCATGAGGATATGGGCTGAGACCGTGGAGACATTAAGGTTGGCTGTAAACAGTGGTCAATAAATTGGTAGCTATAGGGGATATAAAAGCGAAGAAGGGTTCTATTCTCCCTTGATTAATATTACAGCACATCACAGCAGAGAGATATAGTGATTATGCCAGACAGAACAGAAATAATTATGTCAGCAAATTCTTGAGAAGGTGAAAAGAGATGGAATCCAGTGCACACGTAAAGGGATTGTTTTAAAATGGGGACAGAGACCCTTCCTCTGTAATAGAAAGATTCGGATGTGAGAGACTAAGTGGTGGGAAAATAACGTTATCTTCTGATTGCTTCTGTTTGCTCAGCAAGATAAGAAGCAAAGTCATCAGCAGAGAGTGAAGAACAAGGAATAAAAGCTGGAAATTTGATAAGAAAAAATGTGACACAGTACCCTCAGAGAGGGAAAAAATAATTCAATGAGAAAATGGAAACTGGTTCACAACTGCAGAGAGGCACTAAGGACCCACTTGAGACACAGCCATGAAAATTAAGAGAGATCAGTCAGCTACGTTAGATGTTCCTCTCCAACCATTAACTGCAAGCGTAAACATTTATTAAATGTTTACTATGTACCAAGCACTATTCTAAACACTTTATTTTCATATTACTTCATATTAATACATTTGAGCCCACAACAACTCCATTAGATAGGTATACATGAGGAAACTGAGGCACAGAGCTGTTAAGAAACTTACTCAAGTCACATGGCTAGTAAATGTTCTACTCAGGATTCAAGGAGCATGCGTCTGGAGCCCACATCCTTAATCACTAAACTATGTGACATTTCCGCAAGTGCTTGGGATTAACCAGTATTGATGTTCTGTCATTTGAGTAAGGCAGAGAGTGAGGCAAAAAAGCTGGGGGCATTTACAAGTAATTAAACAATGGAATCTAAGCTGGACAAGGAGGAAGTGAGGATAAAAGAGGGCAGTGGAAACTAAAAATTGTAATAGTAAATGGATTAGAAGCCCCAGAGTAGTCCAAAATTGTCATAGATGCAGGTAGCTGAAAACAGAAGAAGGGGTGTTTGGTGACTGCATGTTAGAAGATGAAATTTTGAGTATGGTACAGTTATTCACAACAACATAGTATAAAGTTTTACCATGATGATTGGCAGCTAAAGTCAGGGGGTGAGATGAGCCATGAAAAGATTGTAATGGAAAAGGTCACGGGGCCATGCACGGTGGCTCACCCCTGTAATCCCAAAGCTTTGGGAGGCTGAGGTGGGCCAATCACCTGAGGTCAGGAGTTCGAGACCAGCCTGGCCAAATGGTGAAACCCCACCCCTATTAAAAATGCAAAAAAATTAGACAGGCGTGGTGGCCCACGCCTGTAATCCCAGCTACCTGGGAGACTGAGGCAGGAGAATCACTTGAACCCGGGAGATGGGGGTTGCAGTGAGCCAAGATGACCCCATTGCACTCCAGCCTGGGCAACAGAGTGAGACTCTGTCGAAAGAAAGAAAGAAAAAGAGAAAGAGAGAGAAAAAGAAGAAAGAAAGAAAGAAAGAAAGAAAGAGAGAGAGAGAGAGAGAAAGAGAGAAAGAGAGAAAGAGAGAAAGAGAGAAAGAGAGAAAGAGAGAAAGAAAGAAAGAAAGAAAGAAAGAAAGAAAGAAAGAAAGAAAGAAAGAAAGAAGGAAGGAAGGAAGGAAGGAAGGAAGGAAGGAAGGAAGGAAGGAAGGAGGAAGGAAGGAAGGAAGGAAGGAAGGAAGGAAGGAAGGAAGGAAGGAAGGAAGGAAGGAAGGAAAGGAAGGAAGGAAAGGAAGGAAGGAAGGAAGGAAGGAAGGAAAGGAAGGAAGGAAGGAAGGAAGGAAGGAAGGAAGGAAGGAAAGGAAGGAAGGAAAGGAAGGAAGGAAAGGAAGGAAGAAAGGAAGGAAGGAAGGAAGGAAGGAAGGAAGGAGGAAGGGAGGAAGGGAGGAAGGGAGGAAGGAAAGAAAAGAAAGAAAGAAAGAAAGAAAGAGAAAGAAAGAAAGGAAGGAGAGAGAGAGAGAAAGAAAGAAAAGAAAAGGTCAAGAGACTTAAAAAAAATCTGTTGAATGCATATATACACACTAAAGGTAGTCATGGAAAGAAAGAAATAAGTCAGGTGTTAACATCTTCACAAGGAGCTTTGTAGATTACTACAGGATGGAAGGATGAGCATAGTTCCGCGGCTTTGCTCCAAATAGATGTTCCGACTCTTCCCAATTTACTGATAACTTTCTTGGTTTTAACACTGAAAGTGCCACATTCTGGGCCTCCATAAGCTAGGGATTTTGAGAGATGAAGAAAAATGAGACATTTTCTGGATATGGCAATGAAAAGATTATACCTGCTCTATCTCCAGGCCTTGTGAGATATGGATGTCATGAATTTTAACTCTAAAAAACTGTCATGTGGTAGGTACTACTATTATATTTTTAATTCCTCTTTTCAGAGTAGAATGCTTTGTTAACATTAGCTGATTAGTTTGAAGCAAATATTTCCAAAGCATTTTCCTCACATTTTGTGCTACCTTGATTCCTAAAGGGTAATGATTATGTTTCTTGTCTCACTAAACCTAATATGCTCTAAAAGCTATAGCTAATTCTTTTTTTACCAATAAGTATTGTAAATATTTGAATACACCCAATAGGAAAAAATCACTCAGGTAAGAAAGTCTTTTCTCACAGAAAAAGTGTTGGCACTCGGGAAGGGATAGGCTTGGTACTGCACTATCATCTTGTAATGAGAAATACTCTGCCACAGAAGGGTCCACATCTTCCACCCCACTAATTCAAAGACTTCTGGGTCTAGAGTATGGAGGGAGAATCACAGTATTTCATAGGCAGGAGTAACCTTAAAGATACTTTAGAAGTTATTTAGGAGTCATAGAAACCATCTTATTTGATTTAAACCCTTATGGAGACTCTTCACTCAGATTATGCATTAAAAGTAGTTTCTGTGTATTTCCATATTCACATGGCAGCAAATGCTGTATGACATTTTTCCATTTCTTAAGCTGGACATTTACAAAATGTGTGACATATTAAGTGATTTCAAATAACACGTGCAAAGAAAAAGGCTGAAAAAATACACAAAAGATTCACTAAAAAATTATCCAGAAGGTGCAATGAGACCATCAGGCTAGTCAAAGCCATCTTCCAGGTCTTTCCTGCCTTGTAACCATACCCTTCTCTCTCCTTGCTCTTATCACTAAACTTCTCAAAAGCAAAGTCTATATTTTTTTAACTCCAAATCACATCTTGGATTGAACCTGACTTCAGCCCACACTCTCTTAGGAGGTTACCAAATGACTACTTACATAGTCATTTATGAGAAAATCCCAATTCCCTGTCCTTTTATTATTTTCACCATATTCAGAATGAACTATGTAACTAAATGTGAATGATTTTTACATGTGTTAGTCTCGCCCAAGTTTATAATCCAGAAAAAAAAAAAAAAAAAAAAAGATTTAATGTGCCACACATCCTAAGTTCAGGTTTAAATGCCCAGCTCTCTAAACTCAGTTTCCATCCCTCCTTGAAATTTCAGCAATGTTTCAAACCATTTGCTATCTCTTCTCCCTGAAATGATCTAACTCCTGCCCATTTTTTAAAAAATCTCTTATCTTATCCTCCTATTAAGTTATTTTGTTACTTTCCACTTCCAAAATTAGTTCATTATTTTTCATATAATTCTTGAACTTTTAGCAACACAATGATACTTCTCTTTTTAATATACTCTTGCCCTGAATAGGTTTTCTGAATGTTCTTTCTTTGGTCACTTAGTGGCTTCTTTTCTTCCTCCAGGCTCCAAAGGCCAGTAATCCCTAAAAACCTACACTTGTACTTTCCCTCCCTTCTTTCTACAAGGCTGATGTTTATTAGTAAACTGTCCATTCTCATGATTTCAAGGACCATTCCTAAACAGAATGTACCTCAAAACCTAACATTTTGAGAATTCTTTCCTGCAGTTCCAACCCATTGCTAAACATCTCCACCTGGATGCCTTACAGTCACCTCACACTCCAACGAAAATCACACTCATCTTCCTAAAAGTTATTCTCCTGATTTCTCTAATTCTGATTAAAGAAGTCACCAATCTCATGGTCACCCAAACTTAAAACCTCTGTTTTTAATCCACTTTAGTCAGTTAGAATGGTTAACTTTTTCTATCTCCACCCTAGGTCTGACAATCATCGCCTCTTCTTCACGTCTACAATTATAATACAATGGCTTCTTAATTGACTCTTTGTCTCTGGTTTTTTCCAGTCTGTCCAGGATATTACTTCCCAGGAAATATTCTAAAACCCAGTATTATGACATTTCGTATTCAGTAACCTTTAGCAGCCTCCTACCACATAGCAATCTAAAGTCAAACTACCTAACCTGGCAACCAAACCCTTCTAAGCTGCTTATAGTTCTCTGGTGATACTTACCTTACAATAGAGTCAAACCTCTTAGGTTCTAAAATCAGAAATTAGAAAATCATAAATAATCAAAATTACCCTGGAAAAGTCCTTTGGGCACTCCCCTGGAGACCACGAGTTGGTTTAGCACAGCCAGTTTTTCTCCAGCATTGGAACAGATTCCTGTTTCTTTGGTTGAGCACCAGATGAAGCAGTTGGCTTGCTTTTAGGGTACATTTTATATGAAAAATGCATATATATATATATATATATATCTTTAAAAACTAGAATCACTCAGCTCAGTGATATACTTGCACTTCAGAACAGAGACAAACTGAGGAAACTACAGATTTGCATCTCCATTGTCATGCTCACTCCAGGCAATCATTAAAAGGAATGATGGGCAGTATTGTCAACATTATTTAAATTGGTAATTTTCTCTTTTTTATTAGATTGTTAGTTTGCTTTTGTTTTGCTGAGATGATGGGATTTCAACTGTTAAGTCTTCATTAAAAGTTATTTAGAAACTTGCCTTTACTCTTCCCCTTGAACTTTAGGGATACAAATCATGTCATATTCCTATTTTCATTTTATACAGCACTTGACACTGTAATGAGTTACCCTGTAAGTATTTTCTCAACAAATCAAATTTGCTTTGATATGTTTATAATAATTAAGTGGTGTTCAATAGAATATGTCTGATGAAAGTGTTATTTCCTATTTTATTAATATCTGTATCTTTTCCCATGAAGACATATTGACAAAGTTTTTTCTATTGCAATTATTTTAAGGCAACAACTATTTTTAAAATATGTTGCTCTATTTTAAATATAATAATAAAACAATACCAATAAATTCCAGTAGAGGCTATGAAATAGATATATACTTGGTATCTATATTTAATAACCAAAATACACATGTTAAAATATTTGTATATTTCAATACAGATGCCACATATTTATATTCAAAAATAATTAATCTACAGTTGTTATTCAAATTAATAACAAGAGACCAGGCACGGTGGCTCATGCCTGTAATCCCAGTACTTCGGGAGGCTGAGGTGGGTGGATCACCTGAGGTCATCAGTTCCAGAGCACCCTAGCCAACATGGTGAAACCTCATCTCTACTAAAAATACAAAAATTAGCTGGGCATGGTGGCAGATGCCTGTAATCTCATCTACTCAGGAGGCTGAGGCAGGAGAATCACTTGAACCCGGGAGGCAGAGGCTGCAGTGAACCGAGATCACACCACTGCACTCCAGCCTGGGAGACAGAGTGAGACTCCATTTCAAAAAAATTAAGTAATAAAATAAAAAACAAATGAATAACAAGGAAATAACTGCTGTAATATGTCATCATGATTATATTAAATCACAAAAAAAACTGATAGCATTCCTGCATTAGACCGCATAGGATTTGCCAATGTTATTTAAATATATCTTATAAATAGAACCAAAAAAAAGGTCCCAGAAAAATTATAAATACAGTATCCCACGTAACTTAAGATTGTTACTAGAGTTATTTAAATATTTACCTTGGGGAAATATAAGATATCTAGAGCTGTTTCTGGGAGTTAATTTAAATAAGCCACCCTGTGCATTCTGAGGGACGTACAAAAATAAAGTTTGGACTTGCTGCCACATCCTCTAGATACCTGTTATATTATTCCTGAAATTTAGTGACAGAATCTACCCTGTAGTATCCAAGAGTGTACAATTGGCAGGTTTGAGAAGTCATCTTGAATTGGGGTGGTGCTAAGGGACATTCTCCAGGAGCACCTAAAGGGAAGCTACGAAGGCGACTCTAGGTGGTGTCACACACCCTTGCTTCCCTGGGCAACATAAGCGGGGCTTTCAGAATGTTCCTGGGAACGTTGATCTCCGAGTGAAGGTTGGAGCTTCCTAGTGACCAGTAGGGAATCCGGAGCATCGTTGCGGCAGGCTGCCCTCTGGAGGCCATGGAAGGAAAGGGCTCCAGGGATGTTCTGAGGTTTACATGCTGATCACACCAAACAGCAATGGATGCTGACGCTAAAAGACTATTAATGGGCCAGGAGTGGCGGCTCACACCTGTAATCCCAGCACTTTGGGAGGCCAAGGCGGGCGGATCACGAGGTCAACAAATCGAGACCATCCTGGCCAACACGGTGAAACCCTGTCTCTACTAAAAATACTAAAATTAGCTGGGCGTGGTGGCGTGTGCCTGTAGTCCCAGATACTCAGGAGGCTGAGGCAGGACAATCACTTGAACTTGGGAGGCGGAGGTTGCAGTGAGCCGAGATCGTGCCACTGCACTCCAGCCTGGCGACAGAACGAGACTGCGTTGTCAAAAAAACAAACAAATAAACAAACAATGTAGAGAACAGACCTCAGATATTTGGAGACAGATAAGAAGCCTTCTGGGTCACTGATGCCTGGCATGCTGATGCCCAGCATGCTGATAACCTTTCTACCTAGATTTCTAGTTTTTCACTCATGTCCAAAGAACTAGATCTCCCTGAAGAAGGAAAGATACATATCAGAATGAAGAAACAGAATGTGTCCAGGCGTTGGTATCAGACCTATTTGTGTTAAAATCCAATTTGCCATTTATTAGCATGAGAGGATGATTAAGTCATATATTTAATCCCTGTAAGCTTCCATTTCCTCATCTGGAAAATGTAAACTACTTGGTATCAGAAGGTACTTTAAAGAATGGATTCAATAAGAGGAAGTGGTACTTTTTTTTTTTTTTAAACCTAATACAATTGGAATCTCTGGGACTCTGGGTGGTACCATTCATTGCTGTCCCCAAGTATGTTCAGTAAAATCTAACATCTCTGTCAATAGCTACACAGACTCCACAGATCAATAACAGCCTTATGTAGTGAAACATGAGATGCCCTAGAAGATTCCACTGCTTCCAAACCTGCTATATTTTGTATTGGACATAAATTTTAATTGTTCTCAAGAACATCAGCCTATAGGGAGGCCTATAGCCTCCCTATCTAACCCCCTACCAAGTGTAGCCAGTATATCTAAATGGAGCTCTCACCTGCCTATCTGGTACCTTTGGTTCCTCAAGGTGCTGAGAGCCACATCCTGAATTACAGTTGCCAGAATCAGCAGAGTGAGGAGCAGATAGAGTTGGAGGGGCCAGCCTACCTAACTAAACCCTGTAGTCCCTTTCCTTTGGTATTGTTCTCTGTTGGTAGTATTGGTCCTGCTCCTCAGGCTCCATCAGTTAAGCATTTCAACATCATATACATACAGCTCCCTATTTAATTATTCTAATCCCACCTGATGCTGTCCCCAATAAGTTTCTTCTGTCCCACAGTCATTGCAACAGTCCCTTGAACACTGACTTCATCCTGTATTTAAACTATTACAATCTCAGCTTCAGTTTTAAACTTTAGGTCTCATTATAGTCCATTTTCCCCAGGACTCACTCACAAATATTACACCTAGTCTCAGATTGTTCCTCAAAATCTCTCAAAAGAACGGATAGCTATGACCACACCTTTAATCAGAAAATATAAGGGCTAGGGCTAGATTTATTGTCTGGAGACACTGAACTAGCACTCAGATTCCTAATAGAGGATATGGCTATAGAAATAGGTCAATTAATTCCATTAGTTACTTTCTGTTAATTAACACTGTCATCAAATAAAAAACCCCACTAATACTCAGAAATGATGATCAAAAGAGCTCTTCATCCTCTAATTTAAAAAGTATTCGGGACGTGCCCAAGATGGCCAAATAGGAACAGCTCCAGCCTCCAGCTCCCAGCATGAGCAACACAGAACACGGGTGATTTCTGCATTTTCAACTGAGGTACCGAGTTCATCTCCCTGGGGCATGTCAGACAGTTGGCGCTGGTCCATGGGTGCAACCCGGCCAGCGAGAGCTGAAGTAGGGCAAAGCATCACCTCACCTGGGAAGCGCAAGGGGGAAGGGAATTCCTTTTCCTAGCCAAAGGAAATTGAGACACACAACACCTGGAAAATAGGGTAACTCCCACCCTAATACTGTATTTTACCAAGGGTCCTAGCAAACGGCACACCAGGAAATTATATCCCACACCTGGCCCAGAGGGTCCCACACCCACAGAGCCTCCCTCATTGCTAGCACAGCAGTCTGAGATCTAACTGCAAGACAGCAGCGAGGCTGGGGGAGGGGTGCCTGCCATTGCTGAGGCTTAAGTAGGTAAACAAAGCCACCAGGAGGCTCGAAATGGGTGGAGCCCACCACAGCTCACGGAGGCTGGCCTGCCTCTGTAAAACAAAAAGCAGCAGAAAACTCGGCAGAGGTAAATGCCCTATCTGACATCTTTGAAGGGAGTGGTGGACCTCCCAGCAAGGAGGTTGAGCTCTGAGAACGGACAGACTGCCTGCTCAAGTGGGTCCCTGACCCCTGAGTAGCCTAACTGGGAGACATCACCCACTAGGTGCAGACCGACACCTCACACCTCACACGGTGGGGTACACCCCTGAGACGAAGCTTCCAGAGCAAGAATCAGACAGCAACACTTGCTGTTCAGCAATATTCTATATTCTGCAGCCTCCGCTGCTGATACCCAGGCAAACAGGGTCTGGAGTGGACCTCAAGCAAACTCCAACAGACCTACAGCTGAGGGTCCTGACTGTTAGAAGGAAAACTAACAAGCAGAAAGGACACCCATACCAAAATCCCATCAGTACTTCACCATCACCAAAGACCAAAGGCAGATAAAACCACAAAGATGGGGAAAAAGCAGTGCAGAAAAGCTGGAAATTCAAAAAATCAGAGCGCATCTCCCCCTCCAAAAGAACGCAGCTCATCACCAGCAATGGAACAAAGCTGGATGGAGAACGATTTGGACAAGTTGAGAGAAGAAGGCTTCAGTCGATTCAACTTCTCAGAGCTAAAGGAGGACCTATGTAACCAGCGCAAAGAAACTAAAAACCTTGAAAACAGAATGGATGAACGGATAACTAGAATAATCAATGCAGAGAAGACCTTAAAAGAACTGATAGAGATGAAAACCATAACATGAGAACTACGTGACAAATGCACAAGCTTCAGTAATGGCAGATCTCTCGGCAGAAACTCTTCAAGCCAGAAGAGAGTGGGGGTCAATATTCAACATTCTTAAAGAAAAGAATTTTAAACCCAGAATTTCATATCCAGCCAAACTAAATTTCATAAGTGAAGGAGAAATAAAATCCTTTACAGACAAGCAAATGCTGAGAGATTTTGTCACCACCAGGCCTGCCCTACAAGAGATCCTGAAGGAAGTACTAAACATGGAAAGGAACAACAGGTACCAGCCATTGCAAAAACATGCCAAAATGTAAAGTCCATCGATGATAGGAAGAAACTGCATCAACTAACGAGCAAAATAACCAGTTAATATCATGACAGGATCAAGTTCACACACAACAATATTAACCTTAAATGTAAATGGACTAAATGGTCCAATTAAAAGACACAGACTGGCAAATTGGATAAAGAGTCAAGACTCATCAGTTTGCTGTATTCAGGAGACCCATCTCACATGCAGAGATACACATAGGCTCAAAATAAAGGGATGGAGGAAGATCTACCAAGCAAATGGAAAGCAAAAAAACACAGGGGTTGCAATCCTAGTCTCTGATAAAACAGACTTTAAACCATCAAAGATCAAAAGAGACAAAGAAGGCCATTACATAATGGTAAAAGGATCAATTCATTAGGAAGAGCTAACTCTCCTAAATATATATGCACCCAATACAGGAGCACCCAGATTCATAAAGCAAGTCCTTAGAGACTTACAAAGAGACTTAGACTCCCATACAATAATAATGGGAGACTTTAACACCCCACTGTCAACATTAGACAGATCAACGAGACAGAAAGTTAACAAGGATATCCAGAAATTGAACTAAACTCTGCACCAAGTGGATCTAATAGACATCTACAGAACTCTCCACCCCAAATCAACAGAATATACATTCTTCTCAGCACCACATCACACTTATTCCAAAATTGACCACATAGTTGGAAGTAAAGCACTCCTCAGCAAATGTAAAAGAACAGAGAGATGCCGTCTCTCACCACTCCTATTCAACATAGTGGTGGAAGTTCTGGCTAGGGCAATCAGGCAAGAGAAAGAAATCAACGGTATTAGGAAAAGAAGAAGTCAAATTGTCCATGTTTGCAGATGACATGATTTTATATTTAGAAAACCCCATTGTCTCAGCCCAAAATCTCCTTAAGCTGATAAGCAACTTCAGCGAAGTCTCAGGGTACAAAATCAATGTGCATAAATCACAAGCATTCTTATACACCAGTAACAGACAAACAGAGAGCCAAATCATGAATGGACTTCCATTCACAATAGCTTCAAAGAGAATAAAATACCTAGGAATCCAGCTTACAAGGGATGTAAAGGACCTCTTCAAGGAGAACTACAAACCACTGCTCAGTGAAATAAAAGAGGACTCAAACAAATGGAAGAACATTCCATGCTCATGGATAGGAAGAATGAATATTGTGAAAATGGCCATACTGCCCAAGGTAATTTATAGATTCAATGCCATCCCCATTAAGCTACCAATGACTTTCTTCACAGAATTGGGAAAAACTGCTTTAAAGTTCATATGGAACCAAAGAAGACCCCGCATTGCCAAGACAATCCTATGCCAAAAGAACAAAGCTGGAGGCATCACGCTACCTGACTTCAAACTATACTACAAGGCTACAGTAATCAAAACAGCATGGTACTGGTACCAAAACAGAGATATAGACCAATGGAACAGAACAGAGTCCTCAGAAATAATACCACACATCTACAGCCATCTGATCTTTGACAAACCTGACAAAAACAAGAAATGGGGAAAGGATTCCCTATTTAATAAATGGTGCTGAGAAAATTGGCTAGCCACAAGTAGAAAGCTGAAACTGGATCCTTTCCGTATTCCTTATACGAAAATTAATTCAAGATGGATTAGAGATTTAAATGTTAGACCTAAAACCATAAAAACCTTAGAAGAAAACCTAGGTAATACCACTCAGGACATACACATTGGCAAGGACTTCATGTCTAAAACACCAAAAGCAACGACAACAAAAGCCAAAATTGACAAATGGGATCTAATTAAACTAAAGAGCTTCTGCACAGCAAAAGAAACTACCATCAGAGTGAACAGGCAACCTACAGAATGGGAGAAAATTTTTGCAATCTACTCATCTGACAAAGGGCTAATATCCAGAACCTACAAAGAACTCAAACAAATTTACAAGAAAAAAACAAACAGCCCCATCAAAAAGTGGGCAAAGGATATGAACAGACATTTCTCAAAAGAAGACATTCATACGGCCAACAGACACAGGAAAAAATGCTCATCATCACTGGCCATCAGAGAAATGCAAATCAAAACCACAATAAGATATCATCTCACACCAGTTTGAATGGCAATCATTAAAAAATCCGGAAACAACAGGTGCTGGACAGGAAATGGAGAAATAGGAACACTTTTACACTGTTGGTGGGACTGTAAACTAGTTCAACCATTGTGGAAAACAGTGTGGCAATTCCTCAAGGATATAAAACTAGAAATACCATTTGACCCAGCCATCCCATTACTGGGGATATACCCAAGGGATTATAAGTCATGCTGCTATAAAGACACATGCACACGTATGCTTATTGCAGCACTATTTACAATAGCAAAGACTTGGAATCAATCCAAATGTCCATCAGTGACAGACTGGATTAAGAAAATGTGGCACGTATACACCATGGAATACTATGCAGCCAAAAAAAGGATGAGTTCATGTCCTTTGTAGGGACATGGATGCAGCTGGAAACCATCATTCTGAGCAAACTATCACAAGGACAGAAAACCAAACACCACATGTTCTCACTCATAGGTGGGAATTGAACAATGATATCACTTGGACACAGGAAGGGGAACATCACACACTGGGTCCTATTGTGAGGACTGAGGGGAGAAGGGATAGCATTAGGAGATATACCTAACATAAATGACGAATTAATGGGTGCAGCACACCAACATGACACATGTATACATATGTAACAAATCTGTACATTGTGCACATGTACCCTAGAACTTAAAAGTATATTTAAAAAAGTATTTAATGCACAATTTTTAACTAATATGGTGGCTTTTGGCTATTCTCTTCATAGTATAACACATACTTAGAGTTGTGCACTTGGGTTTTTTGTTTTTTCCTGTAATAACAATGGATTTCAACTGATCCATCCGTTTTCTCCTCAGGAATGCCCATAACCAAGAGTATGTATCTCCAGATATCAAGAAAGGGGGAATTATTTAGTGGCCCAAGAATTGGAAGGAATACTAAATGGTTCACAACAGAATTCAGACCTTATTAGAAATGTGTCATAATAGATGGATACTGATAATTCTCTTAAAGTATTATAGAGTACTTCTCATTTCCTTTCCAGTCTCAGCATTCTACCTTTTCTATTATTATTGATTTATAAATTAATGAATTCCTTAAGAAGAAAAAATAATTTATTTGCCTGGTGTCTGTCAATTTTGCTATAAAAAAAAAATCCAAAAACTGTACTGGCACATCTGTCCCACAAAAATAAACACTATATCAATCCATATCTGGAATAACAGAAGATTTGCCACACCAGTCAATTATGAAAATCTTTCTTTGAATTAAACATCAAAGTATTAGATGCTAGAAAAGGCAACAACAGATTTTTTTCATATCCACATTATAAAACTGCAACTCTGAAAAATATTTTTCTAGTAGTTCACTGCTTTCTAAAGTCGCTGTCATCAAGTTTTGACATAAAGTATTTCAGGCACCCAATTTAGATAACAAACAGCTATTAAATGTCTAAAATGTCTATTGCCATAGATGTTTTAATAATGGAATAACATTAGTTTCTTTTTGCCTCCTTTTCAAAAAATTAGGCAGTTCAAGGTGTGTTTATTCATTTTTACAAATATATTTCCCCACTGTGTCAAAAAGAAGAGCGTAATTCAATTGAAGTGCATCAGAACTGTGCTTCTTTGTACCATATTATATGACAAGCTGTAAATAAAATGAACTTTTTATGAATACATTATGTATGGGATATGTTCCCAGGGTTGCATATCAATAGTATTTTAATGACATAGATTTTTCTAGGTAGGCCAAAGCATGTTGCTATTTCAATAACCCTTGTGCTGAATATAAAGCAATTTTAAAGTGTCCTAGCACAGACTTAGTAGTCCCAGCACCTGAAATATTGACATGGTAAGGTTGGTTTAGAAAATCACCCTTTGGGAAATTATGTCAGCCACCATGGACTTTAAAAAAAATATATACTTTAAGTATTTAGTACCCTAGGAATATCATTTCTACTTTAATGTTAAATTTCTGTAAATGATGCCAATTACTGCATATCCTTTAGATATAAATAAGCATATATAGTTATTATTTTATTAAGTTACATGAATGACTTGGAAACATAGCAGAAACAAAAATTTTATAATTTAGCAAAGAAAATATCTAACCAAAAGTCATGTATAATGTGGAAATGCTCTAAATGTAATATTATATTGAAAATCTGGGTACAGACTTCATATAAAGCATAATTCAATTCCCATGAAAATATATTCTTAGAAAAGCCTGGAAGCAATCCAATAAAGTGCTAACAGTAGCTCTTTGGAGATGCCCGTTCTTTGTATCTTCCCGTACTTTTTTCATTCTCTACAATAAATGTTAATTTTATCTTTATTAAACTAAAATAAACTAATTTTATCTTTATTAAACTCTATTAAACTTCTTCATTAAACTAAGGCCTATAGAGCACCTACTATATACCAGGCACTGCTCTAGGCACTGGTGTACAGCAGGAAAAAACACTAAGTGCCTGCCCTCAGGGAGCTACGTTCTTCAAGTGTGTATGGGGAGAGGGGGACGATGGACCACAACAAGATAAACATATAAATAAACAGAAGTTAGATAATGACAAGTGCTATGAAGCAGGGAAAGCAGTGCAATGAGATAGAGAAATATAGGGACTAGAGAAGTGTAATTTTTTTTTTTTTTTTTGAGACGGAGTCTCGCTCTGTCACCCAGGCTGGAGTACAGTGGCCGGATCTCAGCTCACTGCAAGCTCCGTCTCCCAGGTTCACGCCATTCTCCTGCCTCAGCCTCCCGAGAAGCTGGGACTACAGGCGCCCGCCACCTCGCCTGGCTAGTTTTTTTTGTATTTTTAGTAGAGACGGTGTTTCACCGTGTTAGCCAGGATGGTCTCGATCTCCTGACCTCGTGATCCGCCCGTCTCGGCCTCCCAAAGTGCTGGGATTACAGGCTTGAGCCACCGCGCCCGGCCTGAGAAGTATAATTTTATACAGGGTGGTCGGGAAAATATTATTGAGAAGGCAACGTCTAGAGAGGGAGAGCGATGCAGGAAGTGAAAATACAAATCTCATAGGTATCTGGGGGAAGACAGATCTAGGCAGGAGAAACAGCAAGTAAGAAGCTGCCATGCAGAAGTGGGCTTGGCATGTTTGAGGGATGAGGGGAGCTGGAGCTCAATGAGTGAGGGGAAAAGGGCTAGATGAGGAGTTCTGATAGGCAGCCCACAGTCAGGGCTTGAGACACTGACAGGGTCTCACCTTATGGAGACCACTGCAAGCCTTTAAGAAGGAGAACACCATGACTTGACTGAATTGTAAAGGGTGTCCTGGATGGCTGCTGTGAACAGAATAGACTGTGGGGGACAGAGGCGGAAGGCGGCAGACAAGTCAGTAGTCATTGCAGGGACCCAAAGAGAGCTAAAAGTGGTTTGGATTAGAATGGCACTGATGGCAGGGAGAGAACTGGTCAGATACCAAAATGTGCTTTACAACAAGGGTGAATGAGTGAGGGGTTTGAAAAATTGTTAATATTAAGCTGTGTATTTTCAAATTTCCTTCCTTCCTTCATATTTCCTTCTAATGTCTAAGGTCTAATGTCTAATAACTAAAAACCTCAGTTTTTCTATCTTGTGCTCTTAGTTTTTTTTTTTTTTTTTTTTTTTTTTTTTTTTTTTTTTTTTTTTTTTTGAGACGGAGTCTCGCTCTGTCACCCAGGCTGGAGTGCAGTGGCCGGATCTCAGCTCACTGCAAGCTCCGCCTCCCGGGTTCCCGCCATTCTCCTGCCTCAGCCTCCCGAGTAGCTGGGACTACAGGCGCCCGCCACCTCGCCCGGCTAGTTTTTTGTATTTTTTAGTAGAGACGGGGTTTCACCGTGTTAGTCAGGATGGTCTCGATCTCCTGACCTCGTGATCCGCCCGTCTCGGCCTCCCAAAGTGCTGGGATTACAGGCTTGAGCCACCGCGCCCGGCCTCTTAGTTTTAATAAAATGTATTTGATGTTTACTTTAACACAGAAAGAATTAATAAATTTTTACTTGAATCATGTATAGTCAAACCTCAGGCAGATACAGCTTGTTTTCCATACTATATATTATTTCTAGTTTTTTGAAGAATTTGTGGCATGCACCAGTGAACACTCAATAGACTATTTTTTTTCTAAAATACAGTAGAATAATCCTTCAAACATTCTAGGCTTCTAATGTACTTCATCTTAACTAAAGTGCCACCTCTGATTTTAGATAGCTAGTTTGAGGGAATAGCCACATGCTGACCTAGAACAGGTTCTATTAATAGAATAACTTAAATTATTAGTTCTTTAATAACTGATTCCAAAGGATATTGAAGAAAATGTCATGTTGGCAAAAAGACTATGTTTTTAATGTCAGTTGCAAAACATGGAAGAAAAGTTTCCAAAAGCTAAGAGCTCAGGATTTAAAGCAGACAGCCTTGAGTCTTTGGGTTTGAGTCGCTGGTCAGCTGCTACCAGCTATGTGATCTTAAGTCCACTGCTTAAGCTCTCTCAGTCTCAGTTTTCTCAATTGTAAAATTTGGCAACAGTACATTCCTCGAAATCATTATGGATCTTAAGTCAAACAATTCACTTAGTACAGATGGAGCACATAGTAAGAATTCAATAATTGTTGGCTATTATGAAAATTAGCAATATTACTTTTCAGTTGTGAAGGGTGGGTGGTGATGCCATAATTTTCCTGAAGTTTCCTGCACAGTCAGTGCTTCCCTTCAGCTCAAGACTTTATACTCTAGCCAAATTTCCTCCTTAGCATCTCTAATATGTGACAGCCCCGATTTTCATGCCCAGGTGATTTCTTCCAAAGCAGAAAATGTATGTAGGAGGCATCCTTTGAAAGTAGATTTTATGGCCTCGCCAATTTGGAAGAAGCAAACTAACATGCAGAGATTCACACAGTGAATTTTTATCCAAGAAGGAAAATGATAATTCAACAGAAAAGTTAAAGGAAACTTCAAATACTGAGAAAGAGAAGACAGGCAGGCAGCCCGCATGGCAGAGTCCAGCTGAAAACTGTGAGTGAACCCCCAATACAGGAGACAGGGAGTGACTATCCTTCTGTAATCCACCTTCTCACTGGGGAACCATAAAATCCATATCATGGGAGAGCAACTTGACCTTCCCAAGCCCTGGATCTTACTTGGGGAAGAGCCAGGAAGCTGTGAGAAGGAATGGCACTGAGAAGTGCCTCAGGCATTTTCCCAGATATAGGCACTGATAGGAGGATGTCATTCTCAATTCTAGCTCTAGCAAGCTATGTGAGATCCTTCAACCTAGCAGTAGCATCAGCCATTAGCATTAGAAAGTCCCAGGCGGAGGGTTGGAAATTTGAGTCTCAAGCAGGGGAGGGGTCCCCACATCCAGTACTAGTAAACAAGTGTGCCGTGAACTCCAGCCACGGGTGCCAGAATTGGGATTCTCCCCTTCACAGGACCAGAGCACAAGATTTGCCTGAGAGGTGCGGTTTTGGCCTATATAGCAAGTTCCATGGCCAGAAACAGCTTTGTGGACTAAAAGCAGCCTATGTGTGACTTTACTAAGTATCCAAACCTGCTCCCTAGTTTGGGACAGGAGAGTGAGCTGTGCTAGGACTGGAGCGTGAGAGGGAGGCAAGTACCACTCCTGCTTACCTGACCTTGGCATGGGGGCCACCCCTCACTTCCTGTGCTGGGACATCATTGCAGCAGTGGTTGCTCTGCTCCTTGGCTGGGCATTTCTCCAGGGGCCTGAGGAATGCCCCTGGACTCTCATCCAGGCCAGTGCTTGCACCTGTCATTAGCGGGCCCTACTGCAGACTTGCTCAGTCCAGCTTCACCCAGCTTCACACCCCTCTCCAAAGCTGAGCACAGGACCCAGAACACTGAGTGTTCCACAGCCCAGCCTATTGCCTGAGACACCCAAATACTTCTCTTGTTTAACAAAGATCAATCATAAACCCTATTGCTACTGCAGTAGGACAAGAAGTCAGAAAAATAGAAAGAAATCAGAAAATCAATTCAGGACATAAATGAGATATTTACCAAAGAGATGGATATAGATATCTTTTTAAAAACATTTAAAAATAAAAACAAAAACAGAACTTCTGGAAATAAAAAAAATTATTGAAAAAATTGCAAACTACATTTGAAAGCTTTAACAATAGATTAGTTGAAGCAGAATAAAGAATTTCAGTATGTGAAGACAAGATTTTGAATTAATCCAGACAAAAATAAAGAAAAAAAGAATAAACAAATCCTTTGAGAAGTATGAGACTACATAAAGCAACTGAACTTACTAATCATCGGTATTAACTTACAGAGAAGAAAAAACAAAAAGTTTAAAAAACCTATTTAAAAATATATTGATGAAAACTTCCCTAGTCTAGCAAGATATTTAGACATTCAGATACAGGAGACCCACTGATTACCAGGAAAATACATTGCAAAACAGATTTAAGCACACCATATAGTCATCAGACTGTCCAAAATCAATGTGATGAAAATAATTCTAAAATCAGCAAGAGAAAAGTGTCCAGTCACCATGAAGGAAACCCCATCAGACTAACAGTGGACTTCTCAGAAAAAACCTTATAATCCATAAGTGAACGGAATGCTATTTTCAAACTGCTAAGTGAAGAAAGAAAAAAAAAAAAAACTTCCAACAATAAATTTTATTTCCAGTTAGAATAAGCTTCATAAATGAAGGAGAATTTTCCTGCTAAGACAATTCAGCACTGCTAGACTGGCCCTGCAAGAAATGCTAAACAAGGAAACAAAAGGTATTTACTATCATGAAAACACACACAAGTGTAAAACTCAGAGAACTTGTAAAACAGTTACACAAAGGAGGAAGAGAAAGGAATCAAAGGGCAACACAGCAGAACTTCATGAAACTACAAAGACAAACACAGGGGAAAAAAAGATATTATAATAAAGCGATCAATTCAACAACAGGTTATAACAGTCCTAAAAAGATGTGCACCCAAGACCAGAGCACCCAAATCCATAAAACAAATATTACTAGACCTAAAGAAAGAGATGGACAGCAATACAATAAAGTAGGGAATTCCAACATCCCACTTACAGCACTAGACAGATCACTGAGACATGAAATCAACAAAGAAATATTGGGCTTAGCCTAGGTGCTGTGGCTTACGCCTGTAATCCCAGCACTTTGGGAGGTCGAGGTGGACAGATCACCTGAGGTCAGGAGTTCAAGACCAGCCTGGTCAACATGGTGAAACCTCATCTCTACTAAAAAAGCAAATATTAGCTGGGCATGGTGGTGGGCGCCTGTAATCCCAGCTACTTGGGAGGCTGAGACAGAAGAATCACTTGAACCTGGGAGGCAGAGGTTGCAGTGAGCCGAGATCGCGCCACTGCACTCCAGCCTGGGTGACAGAGCGAGACTCCATCTCAAAAAAAAAAAAAAAAAAAAAGAAAAGAATTGGGCTTATAGTTGAACTTTAGACCAAATGGACCTAACAGAAATTTATAAAATGTTCTACCCCAAACCCACGAAGTGCACATTCTTTTCATCAGCACATTGAATGTTCTCCAAGATAGAGCACATTTTAAGCCACTAAACAAGTCTTAATGAATTTTTTTAAATCATATAAAGTATCTTTTCAGGACACAAAGGAATAAAATTAGAAATCAATGCCAAGTGAAATGCTGGAAAATATACAAATACATGGAAATTGAACAACATGCTCCCCAACGACCTTTGGGTCAAAAATATTAGTCCAAAATCAAAATTTTTTTTGAAATAAATGAAAATGGAAACACAACATACCAAAACCTCTGAGATACTGGCAAAATTTTCATGATGAAGATGCCAAAAGTAATTGCAACAAAAACAAAAACTGACAAATACATCCTAATTAAACTAAAGAGTTTATGCACAGCAAAATAAACTATCAACAGAGTAACCAGACAACCTACAGAATGGGAGAAAATATTTGCAAACTATGCATCTGACAAAGGTCCAATATCCAGAATCTATAAGGAATTAAAATTAACAAGCAATAAACAAACAACTCCATTAAAAATTGGGTGAAGAACATGAACAGATATTTTTCAAAAATGCAGTCAACAAGCATATTAAAAATTCTCAATATCACTAATCATTGGAGAAATGCAAATAAAAACCACAATGAGATACCATCTCACACCAGTCGGAATGGCTATTAATAAAAAGTCAAAAAATAACAGATGCTGGTGAGGTTGTGGAGAAAAGGGAACGTGTATATGCTGCTGTTGAAAATGTAAATTAGTTCAGCCATCGTGGAAAGAAATGTGGCTACTTCTCAAAGAACTTAAAACAGAAGTACCATTTGACCCAGCAATCCCATTACTGGGTATATACCCAAAGGAATGTAAATCACTCTACCATAAAGACACATGCACATGTATGTTCACTGCAGCACTTTTCACACTAACAAAGACAAGGAATCAACCTAAATGCCCATCAGTAGTACTGGATAAAGAATATGTAGTACATATACAACGTAGAATATTATGCAGCCATAAAAAGGATAAGATTATGTCCTTTGCACCAATGTGAATGAAGCTGGAGGCCACAATCACATGCAAACTAATGCAAGAACAGAAAACCAAATAGCACATGTTCTTACTTATAAGTGGGAGCTAAACATTGATTACAAATGTACACAAGGAAGGATACAACAGATACCAGGGCCTACTTGAGGGTAGAAGGTGGAAGAAGGGGGAGGACTGATAAACTACCTGCTGGGTACTATGCTTATTACCTGGGTGACAAAATTATCTGTACCCCAAACCCCTGTGACATGCAATTTACTTGTATAACCAACCTGCACATGTGCCCCTGAACCTAAAATAAAAGTTAAAAGAAAAACCTCTGGGATATATCAAAAGTAGTTCTAAGAGGAACATGCACAGTGTTAAATGCCTACATTAAAAAAAGAAAAGATTACAAATTAACAAAATTTTACCTCAAGGACCTAAAAAAAAAACAAGAACAAACCAATCCCAAAGCTAGCAGAGGAAAAGAAATAATAAAGATTGGAGCAAAATTAAATAAATTTAAGACCAAAGAAATAATATAACAGGTTGAAGAAATGAAAATTTGATTATTAAAAAAAATTCATTAACATTTATTTTATAGATACAAAAGATCATCAGAGACTATCATGAACGACTCTATGCTCACAAACCAGCAAACCTAGAGGAAATGGGTAGAGGAAACACATAACCCCCAACATTGAACCAGAAAGAAACAGAAATCCTGAACCAACCGATGACAAGTAGTGAGATTGAATCAGTAATAATAATAATAAAAATCTCCCAACAACTGCAACAAAAAGCATATGACCAGATGGATTTACAGTTGAATTCTAATAGCATACAAAGAAAACTGATACCCATCATAGTGAAACTGTTTCAACAAATTGAGGAGGAGGGAATCCTCCCTAACTTAGTTTATGAAGCCAGTATCACCCTGATACAAAAACCAGATAAAAACACAACAAAAAAGAAAACTACAGACCAGTATTCCCCATGAACATACATGCAAAAATTCTTAACAAAATACAAGCCCCTTGAAACCAATGGCACATCCAAAAGATAATATACCATGATCAAGTGGGTTTTATTTCAGAAATGCAAGATGGGATTGAAATATGCAAATCAACATATGTGATTCATCACATAGAAAGAATTAAGGACAAAAACCACACGATCGTCTCAATAGATGTAGAAAACCATTTGATAAAATTCAGCACTCCTTCATGATAAAAACTCAACAAGCTATTCATAGAAGAAGCATACCTTAACATAATAAAGGCCATATATGACAAACCCACAGTGAACATCATCCTGAATGGGGAAAAAGTTGTCCCTAAGAACTGGAACAAGTCAAGGAAGTCCACTCTCACAGCTCCTAGTCAACACAGTACTGAAAGTCCTAGCCACAGCCAGCAGGCATGAAAAAGAAATAAAAGGCATTTAAATTGGAAAAGAGGAAATCAAATTGTCTCTGTTGGCTAATGACATTATCTTATATCCAGAAAACCCTAAAGACTCCACCAAGAAATTATTAGATTTGATAAATGAATTCAGTAGCATTTCAGGATACAAGATCAAAGAATAAAAATCACTAGCATTTCTACACACCAATAATGCCCAAGCTGAGAAACAGATTAAGAAGGCAATCCAATTTACAACAGCTACCAAAGCAAACAAACAAACAAGCAATAAAACCCTAGGAATATATTTAACCCAGGAGGTGAGAGATCTCTACAAGAAAAACTACAAAACACTGATGAAAGAAATTGTAGATGACACAAACACATGGAAAAAATATTTTATACCCACATAAAAAGTGGAAAGCTACCCCATGTTCATGTGTTGGAAGAATCAATATTGTTAAAATGTCCATACTGCCCAAAGCAATCTACAGATTCAATGCAATCCCTATCAAAATACCAATGACATTCTTCACAGAAATAGAAAAAAACAATCCTAAGACATATGTGGAACTACGAAAGACCCAGAATAGCCATAGCTATCCTGAGCAAAAAGAACAAAACTGGAGAAATCACATTACCTGACTTCAAATTATACCACAAAGCTACAGTAACCAAAACAGCATGGTACTGACATAAAACAGACACATCAACCAATGGAACAGAACACAGAAGCCAGAATCAGATCCACACACCTACAGTGAACTCATTTTGAACAAACGTGTCAAGAACATGCCCTGGGAAAATGTCTCTTTGATTCATGGTGCTAAGAAAACTGGATATCCATGTGGAGAAGAATAAAACTAGACCCCTAGCTCTAGCCATATACAAAGATTAAATCAAAATGATTAAAGACTTAAATCTGTGACCTCAAAGCATGAAATTACTACAAGAAAACATTGAGAAAATGTTTCAGGACTTTGTTCTGGGAAAAATTTCTTGAGCAATACCCCACAAGCACAGGTGACCAAATCAAAAATGGGCAAATGGGATCACATCAAGTTAAAAAGCTTCTGCACAGCAAAGGATACCATCAACAAAATGAAGAGACAAGACTAGGAGAAAGTATTTGCAAACTATGCACCTGACGAGGGATTAATAACCAGAATATAAAAGGAGCTCAAACAACTCTATAGGAAAAAAAAAATCTAATAATCTGATTTTAAAAATGGGCAAAGTATTTGAATAGACATTTCTCAAAAGAAGACATACAAATGGCAAACAAGCATATGCAAAGGTGCTCAACATCTTTGATCATCAAAGAAATGCAAATCAAAACTACAATGGGATACCATCTCACCCCAGGTAAAACGGCTTGTAACCAAAAGATAGGCACTAACAAATGCTGGCAAGGATGTGGAGAAAAGGGAACCTTTGCACACTGTTGGTGGGAACGTAAATTAGTACAACTGCTATAGAGAATAGTTTGGAGATTCCTCAGTAAACTAAAAAATTGAACTATTGTATGATCCAGCAATCCCACTGCTAGGTATATACTCAAAAAAAGGATATAAGTATATCGAAAAGATATATGCACTCCTATGTTTGTTGCAGCACTGTTTACAATAGCTAAGATTAGAAGCAACCTAAGTGTCCATCAGCAGTTGAATAGCTAAAGAAAATGTGGTACATATACACAACAGAGTACTATTCAACCATTAAAAAGAATGAGATTCAGTCATTTGTAACAACATGGATAGAACTGGACATCATTATGTTAAGTGAAATAAGCCAGGCACAGAAAGACAAACATCCCATGTTCTCACTTATTTGTGGGATCTAAAAATCAAAACAATTGAACTCACAGAGATAGAGAGTAGAAGGATGATTACCAGAGGCTAAAAAGGGTAGTGGGAGAGTGGAGGGGGGATGGGGATGGTTAATGGGTACAAAAAAGAAGAAAGAATGAATAAGACCTAATATTTGATGGCACAAAGGGTGACTACAGTCAATGACAAATTGTGTATTGTAAAACAAAAAATAAAAAAAGAAAGAGGCAGGAAAGAGAATGAAAGAAAGAAGAAAAGAGTTTAGAAACATCAACTTTTGTGCAAGAGGTATATGGTTTTTTTGTATGTGAATTTGCAGTGGGGAGAATGCACTAACCCAAAATTTGAAGGACTTAAGTGTGAAAGCCCATTTCTTTGCACTTCTGTGCTGGACAACTGTACATAGCCTGTCGAAGCTCTACAGGTGGGTGTGCACTCACTGGCATGAAAGATCTCTTGGCCACTCCAAAGGTTTCTCCCCATCCAGAGATCAGCTGAGACAAGCACTCCCTATCACATGATGAAGGATTGGGTAACTGTCTTGGACTCCAGTAGCCAATCTCTTGGGAGCCGGCACACGCCCTTGGTTCATGGGATGTGCTAATAATTTAGACTTGAGATCACACAAGCCCTGCCTTTCTTAATCTACTCTCAGTTCATGTACAGTAAAGTAGTTTGGTTAAACTAAACTCTTCAGAGTTTAGTTCTGGCAACAGGTTTGGGAGGTGGAAACACTCAGTTTCAATGGATTTTGTGCCCCTCTGGATATATACTTTAAACATTTTCTGGAATAAAATAACCCTTTGATTTAGGTTTGATAGTCATTTCATTATTGACAGTCTGATACAGTGTTCCTTATCATAAACAAGTGTACAGAGAGTATGAGCAAGCTAGAACTGGAAGAGTATGTGTATGTGATTTTAGAGGGTGCCACTTTTAGCAAATATGAGAAAAGCTGTATTTTCAAAGTGATTTGAAATCTCTTTGTTTTAATTTTTCTTTTCTTATCTTTTCTTTTTGTGGTAGGATGTTACAAAAGGTTTTAAAATTAACAGAATGGTTTTTAGAAATGCCACAATGTACATCTGCTTGAAGTCTATACCCATGCTGGATTGTAAGCTCCATAAGAGAAGGTGTTGTCTGTTTAAATACCATAACCCTGGCCCAAGCACAGTGCCAGAGTATGCAGTCCAAGGATTTGTTTATTGACTATGGCATTATATGGCAAAAAAAAAAAAAAAAAAAAAGAATTTGGGAACTAAGAGTTAACTTTGTCTGTCTTGATCTTTTTACTCAATTCAACCTTTTACCTCTTTTCTCAAACCCAGTCAGCATTATTATTACATGCTCAATGAAGTAACAATAACTAAACTTCACTGCTAATATTCAGTGCTTATTTTTAAATTATTCTGTCGCTTGAAATATCAACACACCTGTAAAATTAATTTATTTTTAGATCAAGGGATGAAGTAACCTCTCTTGCCCAAAAAACTGGAATTATATTAATTATATCAACAACATTAGCGATTTTATGATTACAAATTTCCAAGTGTCAAGTTTTATAAGATCCAAAAGTAAGCTGTTCCAAATGCCTTTAATGCGGAGTTCAATGCTATTTATGGGCGTAGAAAAAAAGACTTCAAAGAACACATTTACAATGTTGGTGTTTATCTCAATGGTCAGATAATGAGTGATTATTTTCTATGTTCTCTTTTTACTTCTCAGTTTTGTCCAGCTTTACTAAAATGTGCATTTTATAGTTAAAAGAAAAATTATCAGACTTCTGGCTTTTAATAATCCTGCTGGTAGCAGCCTATGAAATCTTTTCTCACCAAAATAATAATGAAAATGCCGGAAAAAAAACGAAGGAACAACACAAAAGTTGACTTGAGATTCTAGTGTGATACAAGGCAATTTCCCAGTAATAAGTTCCTAGACCATCAGATTGTCATAGTGGTCTATCCAGGTACCCTGAAGTCACACACACTCTGGACTTAGGTGTTTCTTGTGTGTATGCTAAACTTCTAAGTAAAAGTATGATGGGAGGAAGTCAGTTAACCTCACAGCAAAGCCTCCAGAGGAAGAACCAGTAAAAATCTATTAGTATTGCAGCCAAAATAAAAACTATCGTCCCTGTTTAAAAAAAAAAAAGTTACTTACATTGGTCATTTTTCACCCTAGTAAAAGAATACACAGAAGAACGCGATAATACCACCAAAATTAAAGAACATTGAGTCTAGGACATCAGCAGGCATAATAATGACCTTGAATGCAAAAATCTGCATAAAGAAGAAGAAATAAGATAGCTAAATGCTAATGACATTTACACTTAGTTAGACATTTTCCATGGTTTCTCTTGCTACTGCATAGATAACTTGACATATTTGCTTTTCCCCATAAGTAATTTAAATTCTCATTATATTAATACAGTATAACAAAAAATAATGTTAGGATTGTTTTAGTCTAGTGGAACAAATCTGTAAATTTTTCATTTTTTATGGGAAAATTAATTGGTGTTTAAGTTGTTTTGAATTATCTTTCACTTTTCAGAAAAGTTGTTGTCAGTTGAATCAAGACACAGGTAGTCCCTTTACAAAGCTAGAAATGTATATATAATATAATTGTTACCAAAAAATGCAAATAATTATTTTATGTATTTTCAAAACCTAGATAGGATGGCCTGAGTATTTTTAATTAGAAAATATTAATAATAAACATAAGAAAGATGATATCTCCTTAAGCCCTTCTTAAGATTATCTTTCAACTAAGACTTTAGAATATTTCTATGCTATTATATTTATTTATATACCACATGTTTATACATATAATGTTGGAAAAATATAATTTAAAATAAATTCTAGCCCACAAATCCTTTCCACAAATGTGGTAAATAAATAAAACCCTTTTATTATTAAATAAGCATCAAACCAGAATGTGAGGCGCATCATAGGCAATCTGCTAAGAGATTGCAAAGACCAAAAAAAACTCACCATTTTATACAACCAAGCAGACACAACCTGTTACATATATGTTGTCATGAAAAATAGTAGTCCTCAAGTAATAGGACTTGATAGCACCATTTGTCACACATTCATCCGGAATTCACCTGGTGACTGAAGCGATCCTTTATATTAGCAAATTGATTTTATCCAGAGAAGAAACACACTTCTCACATCTTTATGGCAGAAAATAGTTTTGCAACTTGGAACAGGCCACCTACCAAAGTTAGGCTCCTTCTCTCCCACAGAGACTGGGAGATAAAGGTACTATCTCCCTTGATGTCTACATTCAAAGATATGGCTCCAAGATCCTTGAAAAATACATTTTTGGGTCATAAAACTGCCAAAAGCCTATCTAGTTTTCAAAAGGATGTATACACATTTCAAAGGGAGGAGCAAGTACTTACAATTACAGGTTTTCTTAAGTAAATGTTTAAAGAGAAAGGAATAGCGAGAAATCTCTTCCCTTATTTACAATGCCTATAATTCTTTCATTTTTAATTTTTCATTATCCTTATAATAGCTATATAGGGCATATTTATGTGTGTGTGTAAAACTATATGAAAACTATTGTATGCATTTATAGATATACACACATATACAGTATATTAACTATGTATAAAAGAAATTGATGGCAAAAAAGACTATCTGGTATACAGTACCAAAAAGGACTATAAAAATATATCAAAAAGTCAACATTGGTTATGTCTGAATAATCAGATTCTGTGTCACTTTTATCTTCTCCTTTCTACTTATGTGTATGTAAAATGATTTTAGTACACATTGTTTTTAATTGAGAAAAAGAGAAAACATAGGTTGTTTTTTAAAATATTGAAAAATATTTCCCAAAAATTCTCAGCAAAAATTTTCCCATCTGTGAGAAAAGAAGATGCCAATTTTTTAAATAAAAATAATGTAAGGCATTCAGCACACAGTTATTTATGATGCTGTGTTTTGTTGGTTTCACAACTGTTTATTATTCAGCAAGATGAAGACAAAGGGTGAGTTTGCTGAACACAGTTTCTATGGTTTGAAGTGATCACAATATTGGCAGAGGAGAACAGCTGATTGATTGTTACCAGGATGAGGATAAAGAGTGAGACATAGGGCCAGTAGCTGAGTCCATCGGTACTATCAATGAGTGATCAGAGCAACTAGTGGTTCATACCAACCATGATTCAAGTAACAGTCACTAAGCTATTTTCAGAATCAATTCCCTCTTCTGAGATATTCCCTCTTCTACTGTTTTTCCCACTTAAGAACTATTTTCTCACAGAAGAGATGGAATTAATACCTCAACCTTTGCAAGTAGACAACAGCTCCAGATATTTTCTGAAAACTTTCTCAGGCTGCTGAAAAATAAACTGCTATCTGGATTGTCCCACCAGGTCACCAAATAAATTGCAAAACATCCAAAACCAGAAATAAAAACATTCAGGGCTCAGGATGACACCGAAGAAATAAAGCACAGAAATCAGAATCTGCAAGATACGTATTCTGCTAAGCTCTCTGCCATCAAGAGCAATTGGAACATCCCAGCTTGGAATCCCAGAAACCCCAGGAGTAGAAGGCCCCAGAGAAGAAAAAACCTCAACAGCACAGTGCAATGTGCAGGAAAAAATACAGACCTTAAAGCCAGGCAGAACTGACATGAAATCCCTACTTAGCTATTTACTAGTCATATGACCCTGGGTAAGTTATTCCTACCCACCTCTTTCTTCATCTGGAATATGGGGATATCAATCTATGCATTAAAGGGTCACAATAAATAATGAAAATACATGTAAAATTCCTGGCTCAAGGTAGGCATTCAGTAAGTGACAGCTATATAATAGTCCCACAGTACCATTGTGACACAATGGGACAATAAGAAGACTTGATTTGGTTGAGAATTGGCCTATATAATGTAATTTTTAGAGTTAGCTTACAGCAATCTCTCTTTTCTGTATTCTTTCAACACTTTTGTCCGTATTTTGCCTTGAAGCTACTGTCTTTCAAATTTATTATTTCCCACACTAGAGTTGAGCTCTTTCAAAACAGCAACTATTGAATTTGTGATGGATTATGTTCCATACTTCAGGCATATTTGCCTACCTTATGATAAGAGCAGATACCAGAGAGGAAAGTTGTTATTTCCTAAAACAGCTAAAAACAAGTATAGTACCTGTATATCTGTGTTCACAACTAACCATTCTATGAAAAATGCAGGCAGAAAGATAATTTAATTTATTGATTTGTGAGATTTTTGCTTATGTTTTTCACATTAAGCACAGAAACTGCTTTAAAGAGCTACAGATAAACATAGTAAATGGATTAAAGAATGATGCAAATGTTATTACACAGATTTTGTTTGAAAGAAAGGGCAAAAGTATTCATTTAGTCCAATTTAGAAAACAGTTATTCCTTCCTTCCTTCCTTCCTTCCTTCCTTCCTTCCTTCCTTCCTTCCTTCCTTCCTTCCTTCCTTCCTTCTTCCTTCTTTTCTTCCTTCTTTCTTTTCTTCCTTTCTTCTTTCTTTCCTTCCTTCTTTCCTTCCTTTCTTCCTCCCTCCCTCCCTATCTCTCATTCACACCTTTCCTGCCTCACTCCCTTCCTTTCTGGACAGTTCAGTGCTAAAATCACTAGACCCCGTGGGGCCAAGCAAGATGGTCTCCACCCTGCCTTACCATCTGCATACTCCACTGCTCCCCTTGAACTCTTTGTTGCAGCTGAATTAAACCACTTGCTCTTTTCACCTGTGTATATCTGTTCACCCTGAAAATTCTTCTCCCTAGCATGTGGACAACTCATGCCCAGCTTCCTTCCCCACCACCCCTGTTGATGTCTAAACCAGTTCCATCCACACTTCAGGGCATAATATCTCAAGGACTGCCACCACTCACAAAATAATATTTTCCTCCTCTTAACTTTCTCAGAATTTTCTCTGTGTCTCTCTTATGGCTTATCTCTTTCTCTGTTGCATTCTTATTATTCAAGAATATATCCTATCATCTCTAGCAGATTGTAAATTCATTCAGAGTGGAAAAGGAAGAATTTGCATCCGATGAATCTTGTCATTCCCTGAAGTAAATAGCACAGTGCCTATGATACACTACCAGACATTTAATTAGGATTTATCAATAATGTATTAGGTGAGAAAAAGGTAAAATCATTTTAGGCAACAAGAAATAAGGATGGAGATTAATGCATTCACTCACTCATTCAACACATGCTGAGTTCGTGTTATGTGTCAGACACAGTGGAAAAAAAAGACTATAAGAGATAAAAATAGTGGGAGACAAAGAAAAATATAGTGGGTGTGGTGGTCACATGACTATATGGAGATTGCCAAAGGTCAGGATGACAGATAGAGATTTCAGACTAGAGATGATAAAAGGCCAGTATCATCATTTGTAATTATATATAATTTACCATATTATTGACATCATTTATAATATGTTAATTATTTACTATGTCCATATATGTTATATATACATATATATATAAAGAGAGAGAGAGAGAAAGAGAAAGAGAGAGAGAGAGTTTATATATATATATGTATACACACATATATATACACATATATATATATAGAAAGAGAGAGAGAGATGTCTGACCATCTCAGACATCCTCTGATGTTTGCAGATGAAGAAATAAGTTTAAAGATAATAAGTTAATACTTGCTGCAGTTAATACAGGGCAGGCTGGCATTCATACCTAGGGCAGTGTGGTTCCAGAGCACTTAACCACTATAATAAATCTACAAGGTTCTTAAGTAGAAGAAAGATTGCATTAAAAAGTGTGATTATAGGAAAAGTCCTATAACAGTGACCTGTTGGATTGACTGACTTTGGAAGGAGCTAAGGAAAACATACTGTGAATACTCCTCAGTGATTACCTGCATTTATCCATCAAGCCAGGTTCTCAAAATTCTCCAGAAAATAACTCTAATCCAATTCTGTTGTAGATGACATGCAACATCAGCAATGCACAGGTGGCCATAAGGTTTTTTTAGTTTTTTTATTCCACAGGTTTTGGGGGAACAGGTGGTATTTAGTACATGAGTAAGGTCTTTAGTGGTGATTTGTGAGAATTTGGTGCACCCATCACCGAACCCAATTTGTGGTATTTTATCCTTCATCCCCCCCCACACTTTTCCCCGAGTCCCCAAAGTCTACTGTATTATTCTTACGCCTTTGCATCCTTGTAGCTTTGCTCCCACGTATGAGTGAGAACGTATGATGTTTGCTTTTCCATTCCTGAGTTACTTCACCTAGAATAACAGTCTCCAGTTCCATCCAGGTTGCTGTGAATGCAATTAATTCTTTCCTTTTTGTGGCTGAGTAGTATTCCATCATATATATATATATATCACAATTTCTGTATCCACTCATTGATTGATGGGCATTTGGGTTGGTTTCATATTTTTGCAACTGTGAATTGTGTGGCTACAAACATGCATGTGCAGGTATCTTTTTTGTTTAATGACTTCTTTTCCTCTGGATGGATACCCTGTAGTAGGATTGCTGAATCAAATGGTAGTTCTACTTTTAGTTCCTTAAGGAATGTGACAATAAGGTCTCAACACAAAAGCTTGAAAAGGTGTCTAATTAATTGACATTGTTTTGAGGGAAAAGATCATTAATTACCCTGCCAGATTGAGGGACAGTATCCAAGACAACTGACCTTGACTCTTCAAAACTGTCAGTACTACTAAAGATAGAACAAAGGCCTGGGAACTACTTTAGATTGAAAGAGATCGAGACACAACTAAATGAAATATATGACCCCCCAGTTGGATTCTGAATTTTTAAAAATAAAAGCTGTATGGAACATTATCAGTGCAATTGAGGAAATTTTAAGACTGGCTATATATTACATAATATTATTGTATCAATGTTAAAATTATGGATGTAATAATGGCATCATGGTATTTAGGAAAATGTCCCAGTTTTCAGGAGATGATGCTGAAATATTTACGAATGCAGTGGTAAGATGCTTGTGACTTATTTTTAAATAAGTCTGCAAAATAAACAAACATGCCTATACATATATGAAGCGAAAAAGAAAATAAAAGTAGCAAAGTTAATTCATGCACCTAGGTGATGTTATACTGGTGTTCATTTTCTCAACTTTAAAATTTGTTAAAATAAAAAGTATATGTATCATCCTAGAATACCAAGGAGTCATTTACAAATCTATATGAGTAACTTTTAAAGTATAAACACACCAACATGCTAACAGAAATATCTATTTGTTATATTATCAACTTGGAAAATTCTTGTCAACAGTATGGAAATATCCAGCATCATCACTGACCCTCATAAATCTTGAGTCACATTGTGTTTTTTAATATTTGTGGGAACTTTCAAAGCAGAAATAAACCTCAGCTAAATTTTCAACTGAAATAATTAGTAAATTAAGCAATGTTCAAGGCACTCTAACAGTTTACTGCATTAAAGGAAGAGCTTTGAAATGTTTAAACATAATATTTTTGTGGCTTTTTACAAGAATTAAAGTTCAAAAAAATACAAATTTTTTTTGTAATCTCCACAAGTATGAGGTGAGAGAAGGGAATTTGTATAAAAATCCTTAAGCAGAAAATCTTCAAGAATTATACTCTAGAAATCCATGTCTGTTATTTGCTCTGTACAGCCATCCTGCCCAAGAAAGAACTGAGGTTGTGCCAGGAATTTTTTACTATAAAACATTATGATGCCAGTGTGGTTTACACATCCAGACAACATCTGGCACACCCAGCAAAGAAAACTTAAATTACTGGAGGTCTGTTAAAGATGTAAGATACATAAGCTTGGATCTTTGATAAATAAATTATGTCTTTTAATGATGATGAACTCAGTTTGGAGATATAATTTCAGAACTTTTTTCATTAAATGCTCCAAACAGTAGGAAGAAGACAAAAAAAAAAACCCAAAAACCAAAAAACAAAAAACACTGTTTTTCTCCCAACAGTAGAATCCTCATAGTCATTATTAAATATCCACTTTATTGTGTGACTTCAAAATATATCTGAAAGCTGGTTTTGCTCTATTGTTATACATGATCTTATAATAATTTCTATAGCTCTTTACATGATAGAAACATTCTTTAAAATGTTTAAATATATGATACTTCTGTGAAGTATCTGCTTAAATCCAGAGTGACCTAACAATTATTTAAGATATATTTATAATATGCTAAATGAATACTAGTTTTGTTAGGGAGGAAGAAAGTTTATTTAATCATATCCTCTTTAAATTAGTGTTTCTTTTTGACCATATCTTATAGTTTTAGTCACTGTGCTAAGGTTTTAAAACTTAAAGATCATCAAGTATTAACTTTAAATCTATCATATGCTCATTGTACTAGGAAAATAGGCCATGACCATATGGTTGCAGTTTTTCTAATCTACCACTGCAAATGTTCCTGATCCTTTAGGAATGGTATGTTACTCAAGAAAGCGTAGTCATAAATTTCCTTGCAAATTTCATTATAATACAGATACTGTTTTAAGAAAAATAATGACTCTGACAAAAAGGTCTCTAGGCCATAGTACAAATGGTCCACGTTTTTGAATGAATATTCAAGATAATAATATCCCATTGCTTCAAAAGCACACAGATCTTATTTCATTTAGATTTTCCCTTCCTTCTTCAGTCACTATTTATGCTACCCACAAAATATTTCTGATTAAACTTCTAGGCACCCAGTAAGATGCCCTTCTGAGCCTGCTTGAAGTTACATGTGACCATATGAAATGCTTTGGCCAATGAAATGTGAGCATAAGTGCCAAGCAGAAGTTTCAAGAGCCAGTGCATAATAATAAAAAGTGCCCAGCTCTCTTTTCTTCTGCCAGAGTGGTCGGCAACCTCCAGGTGAAGTTGCTTCATCAGACTGAGTACTAAATAGAAGACACTGCAGAGTAGAACCCTCACATCACAAGAAGTAAACCTGATAGTTTTAAGCCACTGAGGTTTGGGATTGTATATTAGTTACCACAGCATAATCAAGCCTATCATGACAAGCACACCTTCCATATTTCACTCAAGATGACTGTGTTAGGCCCTTGAAGTTTGCAAAGAATAGGGATATAAGCACTGGTTACTTGGCTAATGAGTGCTTATTGTAAAGGTATATGGATGCAGAACCAAGCCTATGAACACAGGATACAAGGCAGCACTTGTTTCCCTTATGGTCCTCTCAGCAGCAATCACCTGTTGATTGATAGTCACGTGTTCTCACATTATAAGAAATCATTTACCCTCCATCTCACTCCTTCTGCCATCCTACAACAATGCTGATTTATAAGACCTCTGTAACAATGACAATGGTTCTATTATTGCCCAACTCTTAAGGGAATTACCAACTGCTTGGTTTAGTTCTCTCATAGAGTGCCCCTAATCATGTGCAAGAAGTGTGAGCCTCCAAGTTCTGGAGACCCAACAGTGTCCAAGATTGTTGACTCTTGATTTGACCTTAAACCAAGGTCAGTGAGGAACTTACAACTCAAGGGCAGCTTGGCTGCAGTCTCCTCCACTTTACCATCTATTCCTTGTGATCTTTCATTCCCTTCTCAGTTGGAGAAATCTACTCCTTCCAAGTGTTCCTCTCTCCTCCAAGTCACCTTCTTGCACCCTCTTTCTCCTTCTCCTTTTCTCCAGACTTAGTTAAACTTTCGAAGTAGGAAGAAAATTGTGAAATTTCAGTGCTTTATCAAAGCACTGAAGACTTTAATCTCAAATTTGGTGACGAGTTTCTTAAATCTTTGCTTGTGACGTGGGGTACATTACCTTCAAAACCCCAGGAAAGAAGAGCTAGAACTCAAACAATATATTGAGATACAATGCTTGCATGTAAATTCCCTAAGAATAAGCATCTGGTTGGGCATCCACTAAGCAGTCAGTAACTATAGGGGCACTCTATATGATGTGATTATAGCAAATAAATTATATACCATGTTTTTAAGCCATGTTATTGTTTATGGATGTTTGATTTTAGGTCAGGCATTGATTCTTGGACTTACACTTAAATTCAGAGTGTCAGAGGCACATGGCACCAAGTAGAACATTCTATGTATAAAAGGCTAGCTGCAGCCACTGTCAAAAAAATCAGCTTGTCTTAGAAGAAGCCTGTAGATAAGCCACCCAGCCCATATTGGGTTCAGTTCACTGTTATCATATGAAACCTCATTTTGAAAGGTAGTTATTTAATATCCATAATTCAAATTTTCATTTTATTGGCTTGAAAATCCTTGCCCTTTGATTGGTAGAGAGTCCTCCAACTCGTCAAGAGTGGGAAATTCCCCAATTTGTAATGGGTGTTGAACAGTAAAAGTGAACTCTTTATACCCTACCAAGGGTCAAAAAGGAAAGAGGCAAAATATCCAAGCAAATAGAAGCAGAAAGAAAATTTAAAGTGATACAATGCATAAGCTTGATATGTTTACATGCCTTGTGCAGTTTGCAAAGTACTTCTACATAACTTACCAAGAAAAATATAACCGATGCTATGATTAGAGATTTTCCTTGTTTAGTTATTGCTAGTTTTATGAGTCTTTTTTCCTCTGTAAAGTGAAACTAATCTAAGGATCTAGATTTCATAATTGTTATGAAAGTTAAATGAAATAAAGAATGTGAAAAAATTTCATGAACTCCATTGCATTGTACAGTAATATAATTTTGTAAAATCTTATCAAATTCAATTATTACTTAGATCAATAATAACATATTAAGGACTTTTTATGTGGCAGAGAATATGCTATGTGCTAGAAATATAAATATAAATATAAATATAAATAACACATAGTCCCTACTCACAAAGAGCTAAAAGTTTCATGAGCAAGACAAAAATGGAGAAAATGATTTCAGTAAAATATAGTAAATATGTGATAAAGGCATAATTAAAATCTGAGGGTGCATAGATGGAGCCATTAGTCCAGTCATGGGGTATATAAAAATATCCTGGAGAAAATGATGTCTTAAAGAATGAGAAACAATCTTGAAGAATGTAGAGTTGAAAATCCCTAGTTTTTAATTTACTACTTTGTACAGAAATTAAGTATTCGTTTGTTCTATTAATGTATAAGCTATTTGTAACCTTGCTAGCCCTCCTATTACAGTGAAAACATCTTTATGAAGGGACCATGTCTTATTTACTTTGTATGCTCCCTGAGTCTACTTAAATGTTTTAATGGATTGACTCAAGCACTCTGAACACAAATGAAGGTACAGATAACTACACATAACTACATATATAATTACAAAGATTTGATTGTCACATAATGTAATAGAATTATAGAATTTCGGACCTGGAACTGGAATTGATCTTGGAGGGCATTTAATCCACATTGCAAATATGATGTAGAAGAAACTAAGTTGCAGAAAAAAACCATGCAAGAGATTAATGGCTGTATCTGAAAGCTGGGATTCTTATTATTTTAAACTATTATAAAGTATGGCCATAGTTTTGTGTGTTTACATAGATATGTTTATATAGAAATGTACGTGCAAATATGTATGTGCAAGCATATGGAAGACATACATGCATAGATACATTGAATTCATGAGGATGTAGGCATCCCAGCTTGAAGACCCCTTGAATTATAAATATCTAAACATTTCATTATAAGGTAAAAAACAGATCCAGATCGCAAGCCCCCCAGTTGTCATTTGAAAAACTGCCTTTTGATATTACCACCGACCCCACAGAAATACAAACTACCATCAGAGAATACTATAAACACCTCTATGCAAATAAACTGGAAAATCTAGAAGAAATGGATAATTTCCTGGACACTTACACTCTTCCAAGACTAAACCAGGAAGAAGTTGAATCCCTGAATAGACCAATAGCAGGCTCTGAAATTGAGGCAATAATTAATAGCCTACCAACCAAAAAAAATCCAGGACCAGATGGATTCACAGCCGAATTCTACCAGAGGTACAAGGAGGAGCTGGTACCATTCCTTCTGAAACTATTCCAATCAATAGAAAAAGAGGGAATCCTCCCTAACTCATTTTATGAAGCCAACATCATCCTGATACCAAAGCCTGGCAGAGACACAACAAAAAAAGAGAATTTTAGACCAATATCCCTGATGAACATCGATGCAAAAATCCTCAATAAAATACTGGCAAACCGGATTCA